>NW_019384687.1:219394-236538 GCF_000671375.1 Centruroides sculpturatus
TACAGTTCATGAATGATCGATTTTTAGGGTATTACTGTATTATATTCTAGCAAACAAATAATGTTTACGGTTTCTGGTATTGCTTTCGAGAACTTTAATTTAATGCCCAAATTTCCTTGCTGGTTCACACTAAAAAATCAATAAAATCAATAAAAAAAATCAATAAAAAATGTTTATAAACCTATGTTGTGAAGTTTAATAATACTGAGTATTGTTTAAGTTTATTAAACTTCACAGTTTAATAAACTTAAACAGTTATTAAATAAGTTTAAAAAAATATTATTTTTTTAAATTCCATCCTTTTAAAAATCCTACACACAATCCTACACACAATAATTTTTAAATAAGGTGTGATTATGTACAACTGATTATTAATCATTAAGGATAAAAAATTAAAAAATTAATTAAAAAAAAAAAAAACCTTTATATTATTCCAATTGAGAGATTTAAGTGAAGAATCATTTTGGCAAACTTGTTCAATAGTCTTATCAACATCAGTTGCATTATCAGGTTCTAAAGGCAATAATTTGTGTTGTGTGGAACGAACAGCACCTTTAATATAAATACAAAGTAAAAAACTAATTTAAATACATAAATTTAGTTAAAAATGTATTTGAAAACTTATTTTAAAATAAATTATTCAAAAATAAATAAATATGTTTAAAAAATGTACTTACTTTCAAATTTATCACCCAACTTTTGTCCTTTATTTAGAAGAGATGCATAATATTGATCTTGATTTAGCATACTGTGCAATCCAAGAATAGCTAATGGATTAAATTTAAGACACTTTAAATATGATGAATAAGTAATTCATTCAGAAATACAAGATATAAAAATATAATAAAAACTTACTAATGGTACATATAATAGTA
This sequence comes from Centruroides sculpturatus, assembly GCF_000671375.1. Taxonomy (NCBI): domain Eukaryota; kingdom Metazoa; phylum Arthropoda; class Arachnida; order Scorpiones; family Buthidae; genus Centruroides; species Centruroides sculpturatus. The sequence continues at coordinate 220,270 of NW_019384687.1, forward strand.
ATCATTATTTAAATAATTAATAAAAACTTACTAATGGTACATATAATAGTAATCATTATTTAAATAATGATTTTTAAATCATTTTTACATATGGAATTTATTTGAAAAATTTTCATATTATTAATATGATTCAAATTGCTTTTCTCAGAAAGAATTTTTAAAAAACTCAGGCACTTTTAGCTATATGTCCATTAACAGGTATCAAAAAGAGCAAGTGCCAGTTGATTCTTGATGGGCATTTATCTTGAGAGTGCTTGAGTTATCTAAAATGTTATTGCTCCAAGAAAAGCAGTTTGAGTTGGATTTATATTTAAGAAAAACTTCCTTAAGTTTTTAATTATAAAATAAATTTTTAATCAATTATAATTTAATAGGCATTCAGATATTAGTAAAGTTTTTATGTAAATATTATATAACTAGCAGGTAGACCCGGCGTTGCTAGGGCAAAAGAAACGATTGCGAAGATTAAGATTATTACATTATAGTCAACCTTACCCGTTTTCACAGAATGCAAGAATTGGGTCCCCCTGTTTTCAGACTAATTAGAGAATTTTTACATAGGTCTAAAAATATGTTCGATTTCTTGCAAAAATGCAAAAAACCACTTCTGCATATCTTGCACGCCGCTTTCTCTTAACAATTCCATTGTTACATAACACTTCCATTGTTAACACTTCCATTGTTAAACTATTAAACACTGATTGATCAGATCCTTTTTTTTTAACACTTTTTGCCCTGCAAGCCTTAAAAAAAAAGTCCTTTTTTATTCCCATAATAGATTTGGCAAGAATAAAATGGTTCAGCTAGGTAGCTTGGCAGTAAAGGATGGGTTAAATAAATTTGGCCAGATCACCTACAAAACTTTGAGAAATTGACCCACTTGTAAACCTAGATCTCTCAGTGTTAGCTTTATAACTTAGCCATTTCAGTCATCAGGCCATCATACTGGTTTTTTAAATAAAATTTCGGAATAAATATTCTGAAATTTTAATAACTATTTGGTAAAAAATTTTTCCAGAAATATTTATTTTTTGCAATTATAATAAATTTATTCTGTATCTGTAATTAATAAATATGTGGAATTTTGTACAACTTGATATTAATTTAATTATTGTATTCTTCCAATATACATTTTAAGTAATGCTTTTAAAAAATAGGTCCTATACTAACACTGTTTTTAAAAACAATGCTTTTAAATAAATTATCATCAGAATGTAAACATTTTATTAAAAAATTTAATTAAAACAATTCATTGTTGATTAATATTTTATTGTTGGTTGCTATTTTATGTATGTTAATTATTACAGATTATTCAGAAAATTGAACATTCATGATTTAATTTAAAATATTAGATTGTTACAGATGAATAATTTTACAATTAAAATTCTACTATTATAAATTTAGTAATTTATTTTCAGTAATTGTGAGCTTACACAAAGTAGCTTCTATTAAAACTATTTATAATAAAATATTTTTTAATGTTGTATTTTTGACACCATTGTTGGAAATTACATAAGATAAACAAATTTTAAAATAAACAAAAGATAAGTTTAAAATTTTGCTATCCTAAATGCTATTTTAGAACACTAAAAATACACATGATGTCTTAAAAATTGCAGAGTTGTAAAAATAAATGGCACTTGCTCAAATGTTATATATAAATACACATTACATTTCATAATTCAAACTGGAAATTTTAAGTTGTATAATAATATCAAAATTATTTTTTAAAAAACATAATTAAATGAGTCTGCCAAATTATGAAATTATAATTAAGTAATTTTAATTTGCATTAAATTATAATCAAGATCAACAGTCAAATTTACTATATTATAATAAATTTTATGTTATAGCAGGTGATCAAAAATATTTATAACTGGAAATTCAGCAAAAATCTTTAATTATATTTAGTCTAATTGAACTACATTTCCAAGTCATTAATATTTTTATTTTAAAAACTACTTTAGCAATTGGAGATTTAAATATACATATATAAACATCTTAGTCCAATGATCATATCAGAGCCATATGATTACCAGATTAAATTGGACTACATTACAACTACTAATAATTTATTAAATACTGAGTTACTTGGTATTTAATAAATATTAGTAGCAATAATGTATTCAAATTTAATACAGTAATCATTTGCCTCAGAGTTTTAAATAATTATATAGTATGCTGTCAAAATATATGTACTTTTTGTATTGAAAGAACCATTATATGAATTTAAACATCTTAAATTAATTCAAAATCTTTTAATATAACATTTCAGTTTATATATTTAAAATTTATGACATATTGTCCATTCAAATTTATTAAATAATTGGATATAATTTTAACAGGTTCTNACTAAATTAGTTCAAATTAAAATTCAATTTGCAAATAAAGCACAGTTTAATAATTCCTAAAATGTTTTATTCTAGTAGATAAAAAAGCAAAAATGAAAATTCAAGAAAAACTGATTATAATCAGGGCCATTGAGAGGGAGGAGCAGGAATTCTCTCCCAGGCCTCTGGAGAAAACTCAAGAGTCATTAATGATTCTAATGATTCCTATACAAGGCTGTATTAAACATTAGGCAAAATAAACATATACTTAGGGCATCAAAGAAAGAAATGCATCAATGAAATTTTTCATTGTCTGATTTACCATATGTCAAAACTGTTAATGATGCAGCTGAACCAGGGTCCACAAAAACAGATCCCTCCACATAAAATGAAAAAATTAAAGTATTTTCTGGTATCATTCATTTTAAAAAACAAAATTTTATTTTATGTTTTATTATTGTTTATATTTTGAATTACTTATACATCATATGGGGGCACCAAAATCTTTTAAGTGCTTAGGACCTCTAAAAGACTTAATCTGGGTCTGTTCCTACCCTATAAAATTAACATTACTTTTACTAACAGAAAATAAAATCTTTAAGACTGCTTTTTATTAATAAAGACACAGTCTAATTATTTCATTTCTTCAAAAGACAAAAGGCTAAAGGGGCTCACTTAGAGGCAAAATTCACTCTACTCCCAGGCTCCATACAAGCTCTCAACAACCCTGATTACAATTTAAATTTATAATAAAATTTATTTAAACTGAAATTTAAATTAAAATAGGAAAATGCCAAACACCAGTAAACATTTTGTTAGACATACGGTTTTTGTTTGATTGATAAATTATGCATTCAAATTTTATACATTTATTATTGTGTTGTATGTCAATTTCAAATTAAACAAAGTTGAACAAGTTCCATAATTCCAATATATTGTGTGTAGAATAGACAATGTTAAATTTCTACATTGTTCAAGAAATCTACTAAGAAAATTTTTGTAAATCTGGTTAAAAATAATAACATTTTCTACTCCTTGACAGATTTTTTAATAAACCATTCTTTCAAACAATATAATTTTTTTAATATAAGTATCATCATTAATATAATCAGTTTTTATATTTAACATACTTTTCACAAAAACTTCTGAAATATTTTTCATATATACAAGGTGACTGTCATCATCATTGTAACTGCAAGTTCATCAATTATTAATTTGTTTGGACAGCCTCTCATTTTAAAAATTTCTACCTCATCAATTTTCTGAATTTTTTTCCCTCATTCTTTGTAGGAATATAAACAAAATGAAAAGGAAAGAAAATGACAGATGGTAAAAGTAGAGTAAAAAAGAATGCCAACATTTTCCTAACTATTCATTTCATCTTAATTTTTTATTTTCTTTAGGCTTCCTTTTTACTTAATTATACTGAAAAATATTATATCATATATAACATAATATATACAGTNAGGGAAATAGAATATGATAGAGATAGTTAGGTAGATTGGATGAAGATATAAAATTTATCAATTTACTAAATTAAATAAATAAAAAAAATATATATATACGTTGTGGGACCCACCACAGTTACAATAATGGGACTCATTAGCTGAAAGGACTAAACTTTTGAACTATAATATTAACTGGTGAAATCCTCAAGAAAGAATTTTGTAAGCTGATTTTCTTTTTAATAAATAGGTTTACACCTCTAGATTGAACTGTCTCAGTGTTCATAAACACCCTACATATGTCAATTCTTTGTCTCCCATCATTCTAACTCACCAAATCTATTTCTTGGAGATTTGACCATTTACTCAACCTTGTAAATGATACAGTATCAGATTTAGACAACAATAACATGACCTCACAGTCTTTTTGCCTCAGATTCATCATTAATTATAATTAACGGTGACCAAATGTACTTGTCTTGAAAGTACTTGATTAAGTAATATAAAAATAATTATTTTTTACTTATTTTTATATTATTTAATCAAGTACTATAATATACGTTTGGGCAATTATTGTTTGTTTGTTTAAAAAATAAATGCTTAAATTAAAAAAAAATTTTAATTCCAAATTTACAATTCAATTTTCATCATATCAATTTTTACTGATTTAATGGGCGTACTAATGATATATGCACTAAAAGGGAGCAATAGTCGAAAAAAGTTTAGAAAACACTGTTCTACACCTTTTTTTTTCATGCAGTTATAAAGTATATCAGTTGATATTTGGTATTCAGTAGTCAGGAAAAGAAAAATATTTAGTATTCAGCAACAGTAACATCCAAATAATTATTTGATGTTTGATCAAAAATTCGTATTATGATCATTCCCAATAAAGATCTACATTTAAGAAAAGTGAAATCAAATATATAAATACTCTATATAAAGTAAAAAGCATTCAAGATTCAAAATGATGTTACCTTGTCTTTTATAAACAGTATTTTCAATGTAAATAAATGCATGCATTAAAGTATATAAATTTTTTGTATTATAATTTATTATATATATAGATTAGAGATAATGTTTACAATCAATAGAAAAGTTTATAATTACAGAAAAATAAACTTTATGCATTGATATAATTATATCATAATATATATAATATCGAATTTCTTCTTCTTCTTTAATGCTGCCGAATGGCGTTTGCGACTTCATTTTGATATTGTTCTCTGTCTAGCACTGTGTGTAGAACTTGTGCTGTTGTCATGTGAAACCAGGTGTTGATGTTATCTAGCCAGGCCGTTTTTGGTCTACCTGGACGTTTCTTGCCTTCAATCCTGCCCTCCAGGATGAGTGGCAGTAGATGGTATTTTTGGTAGTTCCTAGCAATGTGGCCTAGGTATTTGCATTTCCTGCTGATGATGGTTTTGATCAGGTCCCGGTCCGTGTGCATGTACTGCAAGACCTGTGCATTGGTTATCTTGTCCGTCCACGGAATTTTCAGCATTCTTCGGTAGAGCCACATTTCGAAGGCCTGGAGCTTTTTTGTAGTGGCTGCTGTTAGAGTCCAAGTTTCTACACCATAGAGTAGAATTGGCCAGATGTAGCATTTCAATGTGCGTAATTTGAGCATGATATTCAAGCTTCTGTCGGTAAGGAGTGTTTTCCATTTGGTAAATGCCTGCCTGGCTTGTTCGATTCTGCTCTTGATTTCGGTCTCGTGATTCAGCTGGTCATCAATTAGTACTCCAAGATACTTGAAGCGGTGTACCTGCTCCAACTTTTCGTTATTTAATTTGATCGTGATTTCGCTAGGAGTCCTGCTGACCTTCATCACCTTTGTTTTCTTTTTGTTGATTCGTAAACCCCATGCTTGACTTTTTGTGTTCACTTCATTCAAGATAGTCTGTAAATCTTGTTCGGAATCCGCTATTAATGCTGTGTCGTCGGCATATCTTAGGTTATTGATGTAGTGTCCATTAACTTTTATGCCGATCTCCTTGTCGGCCAGTGTTTGGTCAAAAATCATTTCCGAATAGATATTGAAAAGAATGGGAGATAATGGGCAGCCCTGCCGGACGCCTTTTTGTATTGGGATTGGGTCTGTCAGGTCGTTGTCATAGCGGAGCCGGGCTGTTTGATTCCAGTAGAGAGTGGTGATAAAGTTGATATCGTTAGTTTCAAGCCCAAGTTTTCTCAGTTGATTAATTAGGCGGCCGTGGTCCACTGAGTCAAAGGCTTTCTCATAGTCAATAAAACATATGTACACTTCTTTTTGATGTTCATAGCACCTCTGTAGCAGTATTTGTAAGCAGAAAATTGCCTCTCTGGTGCCCAGCCCCCTGCAGAAGCCAAACTGTGTGTTTCCTAGTGCACGTTCGCATTTACATCTTATTCTTTGCTGAATCACCTTGAGGAAGACTTTTAGCACCTGGCTCATTAAACTGATCAGCCTGAAGTCTTCGCATTTTCGGCTGGTAGCCTTTTTTGGTAGGGCCACAAAGATTGATTGGAGCCAGTCAGATGGAATAACATTGTTGTTGTAGATTTGATTGAACCATTTTGTTAGTTGTTGGATGTTGTTGTAGTCCAGCTGCTTCAGCAGTTCCACGTGAATCTGGTCAGGTCCACAGGCCTTGCCTGGCTTTGCTTTACTAATGGCATGTTCCACTTCAGATGTTAGTATGTGGAGATTGTCTTCCTGCACTTGTTGCAATTCTGCTGGTTTTCTATTGGCGCGAAACAGATTGTATATGTAGTTCTTCCAGGTGTCAAGTTTGGCTTGTTTGCTTAATATAAGTTGATTGTTGTCCGTATATAAGCTTGGGATAGGAGTCAGTTTGTAGATGCTTCCAGCTTCTTTGAGCTTCTTGTGCAGGTTAAAGTTATCATTTTTCTTGATTAGATTTTCAATTTCTGCACACTGCTCTTCCATCCATTTTTCCTTCGCCTTTCGTATTTCTTGTTTGATCTTTTGTTGTATTTCTTTGTATTTTTCCCGGTTGTTATCACTTTTGAGTGTTCTCCGATTGTCCATTAGATCTAGAATGTGCTGGGTCATCCACCGTTGTTTCTTTTTCGGTGCCTGATGTCCCAGCAGGGTTTCTGCTGTTTCGTTGATGCACTGTTTCAGTGAACGCCCGAACGCTTGTACGTCTGTTGTTGCTGCTTCGATCGATCTGATTGAATTGTTGAGATGCAACTGTAATTGTTGCCTGAAGGCATTATTCTTCAGCTTCTCCAGATCAAATCTTTTTGTTGCTCTTGTGTGTTTTGCTGATCGCAGTTTGAGGCGTAGTGTTACTGTCACTGGGTTATGGTCTGATGATATGTCAGCTCCAGGGTACGTTTTTGCCCTGAGGGCACTTGACTTATATCTNTATATAATAATTTCCCTAATTGTATTAATATTTTAAACCGTTTGATTTTTTGTATGTTTTTTAATTGGTTGATGATTGATTCTATCAACTAATTTGTCGATTGTTTGATTGTATTAACTTGATTCTTTAGATATCGAAAATTAAATAAAGAACATTATGTTAATTTAAGCATACAGAAACGTTGCTGTTGTTTCAGCAAAGATCTTATTTTCACTTTGCCGAGTGCCTAGTAGGTAATTTGCAGATTACCTAGATAATCTGTACATTAGCTAGGTAATTTGAGAAATACAACAATTTTAGCAACTTTAACGGATCACGCTAGTTAATCTGCAGATTAACGAGTTTCCGAGCTTTAGCGGTAACATATATACTAACTCTAATATGTAATTTTATTTAAAATGTGAAATTTATAATAAAAATTTACTATTTTACTATTAAACACTGATTGATCAGATCCTTTTTTTTTAACACTTTTTGCCCTGCAAGCCTTAAAAAAAAGTCCTTTTTTATTCCCATAATAGATTTGGCAAGAATAAAATGGTTCAGTTAGGTAGCTTGGCAGTAAAGGATGGGTTAAATAAATTTGGCCAGATCACCTACAAAACTTTGAGAAATTGACCCACTTGTAAACCTAGATCTCTCAGTGTTAGCTTTATAACTTAGCCATTTCAGTCATCAGGCCATCATACTGGTTTTTTAAATAAAATTTCGGAATAAATATTCTGAAATTTTAATAACTATTTGGTAAAAAATTTTTCCAGAAATATTTATTTTTTGCAATTATAATAAATTTATTCTGTATCTGTAATTAATAAATATGTGGAATTTTGTACAACTTGATATTAATTTAATTATTGTATTCTTCCAATATACATTTTAAGTAATGCTTTTAAAAAATAGGTCCTATACTAACACTGTTTTTAAAAACAATGCTTTTAAATAAATTATCATCAGAATGTAAACATTTTATTAAAAAATTTAATTAAAACAATTCATTGTTGATTAATATTTTATTGTTGGTTGCTATTTTATGTATGTTAATTATTACAGATTATTCAGAAAATTGAACATTCATGATTTAATTTAAAATATTAGATTGTTACAGATGAATAATTTTACAATTAAAATTCTACTATTATAAATTTAGTAATTTATTTTCAGTAATTGTGAGCTTACACAAAGTAGCTTCTATTAAAACTATTTATAATAAAATATTTTTTAATGTTGTATTTTTGACACCATTGTTGGAAATTACATAAGATAAACAAATTTTAAAATAAACAAAAGATAAGTTTAAAATTTTGCTATCCTAAATGCTATTTTAGAACACTAAAAATACACATGATGTCTTAAAAATTGCAGAGTTGTAAAAATAAATGGCACTTGCTCAAATGTTATATATAAATACACATTACATTTCATAATTCAAACTGGAAATTTTAAGTTGTATAATAATATCAAAATTATTTTTTAAAAAACATAATTAAATGAGTCTGCCAAATTATGAAATTATAACTAAGTAATTTTAATTTGCATTAAATTATAATCAAGATCAACAGTCAAATTTACTATATTATAATAAATTTTATGTTATAGCAGGTGATCAAAAATATTTATAACTGGAAATTCAGCAAAAATCTTTAATTATATTTAGTCTAATTGAACTACATTTCCAAGTCATTAATATTTTTATTTTAAAAACTACTTTAGCAATTGGAGATTTAAATATACATATATAAACATCTTAGTCCAATGATCATATCAGAGCCATATGATTACCAGATTAAATTGGACTACATTACAACTACTAATAATTTATTAAATACTGAGTTACTTGGTATTTAATAAATATTAGTAGCAATAATGTATTCAAATTTAATACAGTAATCATTTGCCTCAGAGTTTTAAATAATTATATAGTATGCTGTCAAAATATATGTACTTTTTGTATTGAAAGAACCATTATATGAATTTAAACATCTTAAATTAATTCAAAATCTTTTAATATAACATTTCAGTTTATATATTTAAAATTTATGACATATTGTCCATTCAAATTTATTAAATAATTGGATATAATTTTAACAGGTTCTTACAACAGACTTTGTTTATAATTATAAAAATAAGATGCTATTATTATTATTTGTTGTTTTTATTATCTTTCTAAATACAGGTTTCTAACAAGTATAAACAAAAATATCAAATTTATCACTTCATATGGTCTGTTGTAAATTGGCTAGAAGGCTTGCATATCGCGTCATGCTAGATGAATATATGACTACAAGTTGAAAGTTCCTTGTGAATGAAAACTGCACATTTCAAATGTTTAGTTATCGCTACTAGTGCAGGGCTCTCATTGCCTCTCGAAGTTGTCCAACAAAGGACGCCAGATTGATTGTTGGGCTGGATTCAAATGCGAAAAATTCGCCCAAAAGTTGGTTCTGTAGACCAGCTTTGCTGAAGTGGTGTTGATTCCTTCCTTGATGGCGGAGTGCAAACCTAAAAGAATGGATGGTAGAACTTTGGTCCATTTCTCAGTAGCACAACATTTTAGTGCTGCCTTGAGTGGGCAGTGTAGATCCTTGACCAGCCTATTAGAGGCTGGAATGCAAGGAGAAGTGTGAATTTGTTTCAAACCAAGTAGGCTGGCAAGAGCTTGAAAAAGAGCTGACTCAAACTGCCTACCCTGATCTGTGGTGATCTGCTTTGCTGAAGCTGGCAATCCATCCAAAGAAGAATCCTCTCTCATAGAATGCTCTTGCCACCATTTCTGCTAAGATGTATGGGATCGAGAATGCTTCTGGTCAATATTTAAAACAATCTACACAGGTCAGACAGTAAATGGATCCTGAAATGACAGAAGAGATCCTGAGATGAGAGGTCTGATGATGTCAATGTAAACCTGTGAGAAATGTTCGTCTGGCATAGAGAGAGTAACAAGAGGAGCGGCGGTGTGACAGGTGACTTTGCATCATTGGCACTGCAGGCAAGAATGAGTCCAGATAGTGGTGTCAGCTTTTATGGATGGCCAAATGAATCTTTGATGTAAGAATTTAATTGTAGCTCTGATGCCTGGATGTGACAAATTGTGAAGCATATTAAATATCTCTCTGCACAGTGGTGAGGGGATACAGGAATGCACTGCACCTTATAAGACATCACAGCAGAGTTGATAGGTAGAGTCATCAATTGGAAGTGGTTTGAGGGCAACTCTGTGGCATTTGGCTGTCCATCAGCTCTTTAAGCTCAATGTCCATTTGCTGCAAGTTAGTGAGTTCTTTAAAATTTATCTGCGACAGCATATCTATCAAAGATATAAGGGATAGAGAGTTGGCAACTGCATTGTGTGAGCCTTCTTTGTGGCATATATCCATTGTAAATCATGACAGATAGTCGAGATGGCAGAGTTATCTAAGAGAAGCTTTGGCAGAGTTGTCTAAGAGAAGCTTTGTCTGAGTGCTGATAAAATGAAAAGGTCAACAATTTGCAATCCATGAAAAGGATGAAGTTTTGACCTTCTAGCATGTTTCTGAAATGTTTCACAGCTGCATAGGCACTCAATAATTCGTGGTTGTATATGCTGTAATTGTGTTGTGCTGTTGACAACTTCTTAGAAAAAAAGAAGGCGAGGGGTTTCCATGCACCTTGGTGCTTTTGCTACAAAACTGTGCTTATAGCAGTGTCTGAGGTGTCAACCATTAAGGCTAACAGTTTTGTAAACAATAGAAAATTTAACAAAACAACATTTGCTAGTGTATCTTTGCATTGAAAGAATGCAAGTTGCACTTCTGGAGTCCATACTATTTTTTGTCATTCTTCTTGCTTCCAGCTGGGAATGAATTGAGATGCATTTGCAAGTGTGAGGCATTATGCAGGAAATAACAAGAGAAATTCAACATTGCCTGAAAGTGATGCAGTTCTTGGATGGTGGTGGGTTCAGGGCATTTTCGAATAGATAAAACCTTTCTGGGAGAGGGCTCACACCCTCTGCCAAAATTTTGTGGCCGAGGAAGGATATAGTCTATTGTCCTAGGGAACACTTTGATGGATTTAGACTTACACCATACTCAAGGAGACGTTGGAAAACTTCCCAAAGGTGTCAAAGTGTCCTTCCTTGTTCTTAGATGCCATAAAATCATCATTAAAATAGGGCACACAACAATCAAGACTGTGGAGGACTTGATTGATGAACCTCTAGAAGGTCTGGGCTGCATTATGGAGGCCGAATGTCATTACTGGGAATTTGAACAAACTGAAAGGCATTCTGACAGCTGTTTTCAGAATGTCTGCCAGGTGGACAGGTACCTGGTAGTATGTTCTAGCAAGATCAAGTGTAGAGAAGATCATAGATTCCTCTAACACTTGAATGCAATCATGGATGTGCAGGACAGGATACCTGTGGGCATTGTAATGGTGTTCAGGCAGCAATAGTCACTGCAGGGATGTCAGTTGTTGTTACACTTGGCAACAAGGTAAAGTGGGTTTGCCCAGGGACTCTTTGATGGGCGGCAGATACATTGCTGCAGCATATAGCTGGACTCTGCCTTGGCTGCTTTGAGTTTGTCCAAGGAAGGTGACCTGGCCTGCAAAATATCGGTGGGCCTGTCATTTCTATGTGATGGAAGATGGTAGCCTTGCTGCTTCATGTTGCTACAAACAAAGAATTCATTATTCATGGAAATTCTGCCAGCAATTGATGGAATGCAGACTCATCATATAAGATGGTGATGTTGAGGTTTAGAGTTGTCTTGAGTTGTTCCTTACCATCAGACTTGAGCTGAGTGGATGTGTCTATGAGGCAGTTGTGTTGTGTGTCTACCAGGAGATCGAAATGCATTAGGAAATTGATGCTGATTATTGGTTGAGTGACATTGGCAATAATGAACACCAATGGAAAGCTTCTTCAAAGTCTAAAGTCCAAAGCTAGTAGCATCGTTCTATAGGCTGCAAAGAACACTAACTTCTCAAGGTTTTTTGTTTGTGGGGAGAGAGATTTTGAGATCACTGAAACGTCCACACAGGTGTCAACTGAAAAACTCAGGTTAGTTAATGGGTCAGCCATAAATATTCAGTCAACTGAACAGTCACAATTGCTGACCCCAGATGACTGCTCTGCTAATTTTCCAAAACCTGAAAGAAGCAGGACAATGTACATTTCTTAGCTCTCTCACCAAAGTTAATGTGATAGAAGCATTGGTTGTTGGTTGGTTCTTTGAATCAGCAGTGATGGCCTTGGGACTGACCACACTTCCTGGCATTGTATGTTGAACAAGTGCTATTCTTTTCATGTGATCATTTGCAATGTACTATAGCCAATAGTTTGCTGACTTGCTTTGTGAGCTGTTCTATTTGTTGCTCTAAACCAAAAAATGTGTTGTTGCTAAACGAAAGTAAAACTCACACTTTGCAAGATGGTTAGATCATGATTTTGTCAGCTATTGTAGCCAGCTGGGGTAGCTCTTTGCTTAGAGCAACGAGAATGCTTTGTGTGTTCACTGGGAGTCTGGATAACCACAGGGATTTTAATAGAGGTTCTCCTACCACCTTGCTGGCAAATGCACACGTGTGTCAATAACTACAATGGACATTGGTCTCCTAGCTCTATGCTTTGCCACAATATGTAAATTTTGGATTCCTGGCTTTCCAAGTGTAGCTTGATAAGGCATATTTGAGGGACTCATACTTTTCATTAGGCAGTGGCTGTAAAATTATATTACTGATGGAGTTAAGTACATCAGGCTCGACTGCCGAAATTACATGGTTGAATTTTGTTGAGTCTGTGGAAATTCCTGAGATAACAAATTGTGCTTCAAGCTATGTGAACCATAACATTGTGTTGGGTTTCCAGAAAGGTGGAGACTTTACTGTGACGCAATTAACATTAAATGGCCATTGCATCTGGCTGGTTGCTGAGGGACATAGTGACTTACAAAACAATGGAACAGGGGTGCAATACTCAGTTTTAAAGCAAAAAGTACAAATTGTTAAACAACTAGACAAGGTTTAATGTACGAGCAAATGAAGAGTCCTTTAAGCAAAAAAACAATATGCTTACGTAGCATAGGCACAGGAAGTTAGTTGGAAAACATTCAGCGGCTATGTGTGATTGCCAAAATAGCACAAAATAAGAAAAACGGTGGACTAGATTACAAAGAGAAAAAATTGTTGGATCTGATGGCATGAATGTTCAGATGAATTCAGATCACATTCATGTCACCAATGTGGCATTGTTCACAAACAACAAGTTCAGAGTTCACAATCGTTGCAGTCACTGTATGGGGAATCACAAACGGTGAAAAAGGAGCTGGGCGTGTGCTCAAACTGGCTTTCTGTATCCTTCTATGCTCTTTCTGGTGGCGATTGGAAGTTTACATATTGGCTGCCACAAGTTTATATTTACCTGCCAGTTTGTTTTTCTTTTATTATAATGTATATTCTTGAAACCAAAACAACCAAAATCATTTAATTCATGAATAATGCATATATATATTTTATGGATACAAAAAGATGATTAGTAATTAAATAAATTAAGAATATTGCATCTTCCAACAAATATTAATACTGTAAGAAAAAACCTCAAATTTTTTCATAAGTAAATGAAGAATAATAAATAAAAGTGAATGAACAAACTTTCAAACAAAATATTGCAAGTTAACATTACAGTATTTATATACAGTACATTATTAAAGATTTATCTTTCTAGTTTTGAAAATGAATTATTTGAATTGATAAAAATTTGAGAAATGTTTTTCAATTAAACCAATTCAAAATCCTGTAATATATCAAATTAACATAAAAAACAGCATTTATTAAAAAATCAATCAAGATAAATTTGCCAAAACAATGCCAAAAAATTAGTTTATTTGTAATGTAAAACTTTCATTGTAAATTTAGGAATAATAACTGTTAATTCAAGTTTTCAAAATAGACATGATTTAAGGAAAATTGACTCCATGCCAACAAAGTCATCAATTCTGAAGAAAGTAAATATATCAACAATTTTTAAAATATTAAGGTATATTTTTATAGTTTTATACTGATCTTTTTTAACTGAAAATGTTGGTTGCCATCCAAGAACATTTGTATTATTGTATAATAAATATAGAGCTTCTAGAAACTTTTCTTTTCAAAATGATATACTTTATTATTAAAAATGTGATTTATATTTAAAACTTTTACTTTATATAGCATTTTAATTTAAATGCATATCCGAGTGAAATAATAATTATATTCATTCTAAGAAATTAATTTGGTTGATTACTATAAAGTCATGACTAAAAAATACTTATGTTTTGGAAATTATTATTTAAGCTCTACAATAATAAATAAATAAATAAATGAAAAGTATATGTTTAAAAATATTCATTTTTAAATATATATAATACTTTTATGCCATGAACAACTGAAATAGTATATATCTAACCATGATATATTATCTTGGATAAACTACAACATTTAAATTACACAGAATTACACAGAAAAGCATTGTTTATTATTATTACAACATTTAAATTCCTAATGATAAGAAATATTTTTGTTTCATTTTTAAGTGGGATAAGACTGCACATATTAGAGAAAAAATTTTGAGTTAAGAAAATCATGATTAAAATAAAAATTTCATAAAATATACTTAAAACTTATAATCCCTTAGAATAATTTAGCTTTAAAATATTTAAGGAATAATAAAAAGAAAACAATTACAATCAAAAATAAATTTGTTTATAACTAATGATAATATATAAGTATATAAGCATATAAATAATAATGGTAGTTTAGTATGCCATCTTTTCAAACTTTTGATATTTTTGATAAAGTATTATCTACTGATACTTATAATTTGATTTAATACACAGTAGTAATAAAATTTACAGATTGATTTTAACATTTGTGTTATAAATATACATACTTTATTACAGATCATTTAAATTTCTAATATACATTATAACATAATAATATTAACAACATTAATAACTTATAGCATATATTAAAGATTGACAACAACTTCTAAAACAACTAAATTTACCCACATTGAAAATGTGTTAACTATAAATAATTATAAAATTTCATTTATAGATACTCTTAATTTAATGTGAAAAAATATATGCATAAAACATTTGTTTTTAAACAAAATACCTGTAAATAATGCAAAGCAACTTCAAAAAGTTCTTTAAAAATATAACAATAACAAATATCTACTTGATACTTATATAATGTTACATGCTATATGTAAAAATATATTTTTTCAAAATAGAGAAGATAAATAATCCATATACAATATACGAATAACTTTAATATAGTAATTCATTATAATATGTAAAAATAAATACTGTATATATCTATTACATTGTGCCAATTATATTTAAAGAATTTAAATAATGATAAGCAATGCCTTATATATCAGTTACAATTCTATCTTAACAAAAATTGCATATCGTCTACTTTAAGATTTATATAAATATTTTAAATATGTTATTTACTGATTTTTTAAAAGTTAATATTTTTTATAAATATGTGTAATAATAATCAATACATTTAAGAGATTAGTTAGAACAACTATTATATTTAAAACTGTGTAATGTAATTTCTAATTATCAAAATTAATTTTTTGTTAATAGGTTTAGTTCATATATTAGTATGATTACATTTATTATTATTATTATTATTTCAAAACAAAAAAAAGTTTTAGATTAAAATTGATGATATTTCTTTAAAATATTACATACATAAGCATGTAATATTTTAAAGAAAAATTATGTATTATTGTATTAAGACAAATTTAACAAATACAGCTCTCCCTTGATAGTCCGACATTTTTTAATCCGACATGCTCAGTAGTCCGACGCACCTCCTGTCAAGGTACCCATCCCCGTTACGTGTCTGCTTGCACAGAAGCATGTCGCGACGTGAATCTCCCCATCCAATTCTTACACGATAACATACATTTTGTGTGTGTTTTCTGTGAGCAGTTCTGTTTGAGCAGTTGGAGTAGAGAATATTGTAAGTTACTGCTAGCAAAACAATGCGAAATATGTAATTATTTTCGGTAATCCGGACACTTTTGGTAATCTGACACACCTTTGGTCCCATACCTGTCGGATTATCAAGGGACAACTGTAT
>NW_019384687.1:236925-309282 GCF_000671375.1 Centruroides sculpturatus
TAATAAATAAATAAATAATATAATATGTATTGCATAATTAATTATTTATTTATTTATTAAAAAATTTAATTTGTTTTATAAACTTTTTTAAATAAAAAATGAGATCTATTAAAAACATTTCTGAAAATTTTATTTATGTTAAAAATTAAATTTACAACTAAATAAGTATTTTAATAAATAAGTGTATCATTAATAATTATATGTAACTAAATTAGTTCAAATTAAAATTCAATTTGCAAATAAAGCACAGTTTAATAATTCCTAAAATGTTTTATTCTAGTAGATAAAAAAGCAAAAATGAAAATTCAAGAAAAACTGATTATAATCAGGGCCATTGAGAGGGAGGAGCAGGAATTCTCTCCCAGGCCTCTGGAGAAAACTCAAGAGTCATTAATGATTCTAATGATTCCTATACAAGGCTGTATTAAACATTAGGCAAAATAAACATATACTTAGGGCATCAAAGAAAGAAATGCATCAATGAAATTTTTCATTGTCTGATTTACCATATGTCAAAACTGTTAATGATGCAGCTGAACCAGGGTCCACAAAAACAGATCCCTCCACATAAAATGAAAAAATTAAAGTATTTTCTGGTATCATTCATTTTAAAAAACAAAATTTTATTTTATGTTTTATTATTGTTTATATTTTGAATTACTTATACATCATATGGGGGCACCAAAATCTTTTAAGTGCTTAGGACCTCTAAAAGACTTAATCTGGGTCTGTTCCTACCCTATAAAATTAACATTACTTTTACTAACAGAAAATAAAATCTTTAAGACTGCTTTTTATTAATAAAGACACAGTCTAATTATTTCATTTCTTCAAAAGACAAAAGGCTAAAGGGGCTCACTTAGAGGCAAAATTCACTCTACTCCCAGGCTCCATACAAGCTCTCAACAACCCTGATTACAATTTAAATTTATAATAAAATTTATTTAAACTGAAATTTAAATTAAAATAGGAAAATGCCAAACACCAGTAAACATTTTGTTAGACATACGGTTTTTGTTTGATTGATAAATTATGCATTCAAATTTTATACATTTATTATTGTGTTGTATGTCAATTTCAAATTAAACAAAGTTGAACAAGTTCCATAATTCCAATATATTGTGTGTAGAATAGACAATGTTAAATTTCTACATTGTTCAAGAAATCTACTAAGAAAATTTTTGTAAATCTGGTTAAAAATAATAACATTTTCTACTCCTTGACAGATTTTTTAATAAACCATTCTTTCAAACAATATAATTTTTTTAATATAAGTATCATCATTAATATAATCAGTTTTTATATTTAACATACTTTTCACAAAAACTTCTGAAATATTTTTCATATATACAAGGTGACTGTCATCATCATTGTAACTGCAAGTTCATCAATTATTAATTTGTTTGGACAGCCTCTCATTTTAAAAATTTCTACCTCATCAATTTTCTGAATTTTTTTCCCTCATTCTTTGTAGGAATATAAACAAAATGAAAAGGAAAGAAAATGACAGATGGTAAAAGTAGAGTAAAAAAGAATGCCAACATTTTCCTAACTATTCATTTCATCTTAATTTTTTATTTTCTTTAGGCTTCCTTTTTACTTAATTATACTGAAAAATATTATATCATATATAACATAATATATACAGTACAAAACATAACTGATAATATTATTTGTTGCTAAATTAGACTACAAAAATTAAGCAAAAGTATCTTTTAATTTATTTTCAGTTTTTCAGATTACAATTAATTAATTAATTGTAATTTTAATTAATAACAATAAAATAATCTGCAAAGTTTCCATAAAAGATGAAACTATAATTCTGAATTTCTGAATTAAAATATTTTAAATTTGACAAACTTTTATTGAAAAACTTTAATATTCAAAAACTTTTAAGGTATAAAATATAAAATTCAATTTATAGTTTTAAAAAATAAACAATCAATCATACTATTCCTTAATATTTTTAAATTCTTTCTTCCATTGAAAATATTAAAAAAACTATAACTTTTATTATTACTACAATTACTGTTTAGAAGATTAATAATTCAATAATACTAAATGTTCAGTAACATTTGATAAATGTACCTCTTTTTACTCCTGGCTGATAAGGCTGTTCTTCTGGCCAATCTTCTTCTTCCTTAGCCATTTTTTCCAGATAAGCTAATAACTTTTTCCTATTTAAAGGTCCTGTGGGAGCTTTTTTTGTCTGATCCCTACATCTTTGATGAGGAGGAATAAGTGGATCCTACACCAAATTACATTATAAAATCAAAACAAAATAAAAATCATTAAATAATTTAAACAGTGCATCTAGTTCAGATTTAGTATTTTCAATTTCTACAATACAACACGTAACATCATTCCAATAAAAAATCTGGAATACCTATCTTTTATCAATAAACTTTGTAGACCAAACTATAAAAAGCTTTGTGCAATATATTATTTATGGTAGTTGTTTGTTTTTGACTTATTTTAAAAATAGCCATGATCAATAACTTCAAAAAATGAAAAATTAAATTAAATAAAACTATTGTTTCCAACAAAGTTTCTTTATGATATTACTTGAATATAAATTTAATTTAGATTATTAATAAATTTATTAATAAAAATAACATAACCAATCTTTCAGATAATTTAACTAATTATATCATCATTAATACTAACAGTAGTTTAATAAATAAAGCAATTTTTCTTGACAAAATTCAATATTATAATTTCCTGTTTTATTGATAATAATTTGCTAAAATTATTCAAAGAAATCAAAAAATTGATGCTATACTATCACTTTTGTTATCTAAGCATTTTCCAAACATATTAGAGGTAGTTATTTTTGACATTTCCTATTCTAGTTTCAAGCTTGTTTCTAATATGATTGAAAATGCTTTGAGTAATAAATGTATTAATTAAAATTTCAATGTTTTTGAATAATTTTAGCAGAGAATTAACAATCAATAAATTTCTGAATTGCAATATTTAATAATAGTTTCAAATAAATAAATAATTTTGTAGATATTTATTATGCCAATTTCAAGGAGTTAATAATTTTAAAATTGATAAAAAATAATAACATTTTCTACTCCTTGACAGATTTTTTAATAAACCATTCTTTCAAACAATATAATTTTTTTAATATAAGTATCATCATTAATATAATCAGTTTTTATATTTAACATACTTTTCACAAAAACTTCTGAAATATTTTTCATATATACAAGGTGACTGTCATCATCATTGTAACTGCAAGTTCATCAATTATTAATTTGTTTGGACAGCCTCTCATTTTAAAAATTTCTACCTCATCAATTTTCTGAATTTTTTTCCCTCATTCTTTGTAGGAATATAAACAAAATGAAAAGGAAAGAAAATGACAGATGGTAAAAGTAGAGTAAAAAAGAATGCCAACATTTTCCTAACTATTCATTTCATCTTAATTTTTTATTTTCTTTAGGCTTCCTTTTTACTTAATTATACTGAAAAATATTATATCATATATAACATAATATATACAGTACAAAACATAACTGATAATATTATTTGTTGCTAAATTAGACTACAAAAATTAAGCAAAAGTATCTTTTAATTTATTTTCAGTTTTTCAGATTACAATTAATTAATTAATTGTAATTTTAATTAATAACAATAAAATAATCTGCAAAGTTTCCATAAAAGATGAAACTATAATTCTGAATTTCTGAATTAAAATATTTTAAATTTGACAAACTTTTATTGAAAAACTTTAATATTCAAAAACTTTTAAGGTATAAAATATAAAATTCAATTTATAGTTTTAAAAAATAAACAATCAATCATACTATTCCTTAATATTTTTAAATTCTTTCTTCCATTGAAAATATTAAAAAAACTATAACTTTTATTATTACTACAATTACTGTTTAGAAGATTAATAATTCAATAATACTAAATGTTCAGTAACATTTGATAAATGTACCTCTTTTTACTCCTGGCTGATAAGGCTGTTCTTCTGGCCAATCTTCTTCTTCCTTAGCCATTTTTTCCAGATAAGCTAATAACTTTTTCCTATTTAAAGGTCCTGTGGGAGCTTTTTTTGTCTGATCCCTACATCTTTGATGAGGAGGAATAAGTGGATCCTACACCAAATTACATTATAAAATCAAAACAAAATAAAAATCATTAAATAATTTAAACAGTGCATCTAGTTCAGATTTAGTATTTTCAATTTCTACAATACAACACGTAACATCATTCCAATAAAAAATCTGGAATACCTATCTTTTATCAATAAACTTTGTAGACCAAACTATAAAAAGCTTTGTGCAATATATTATTTATGGTAGTTGTTTGTTTTTGACTTATTTTAAAAATAGCCATGATCAATAACTTCAAAAAATGAAAAATTAAATTAAATAAAACTATTGTTTCCAACAAAGTTTCTTTATGATATTACTTGAATATAAATTTAATTTAGATTATTAATAAATTTATTAATAAAAATAACATAACCAATCTTTCAGATAATTTAACTAATTATATCATCATTAATACTAACAGTAGTTTAATAAATAAAGCAATTTTTCTTGACAAAATTCAATATTATAATTTCCTGTTTTATTGATAATAATTTGCTAAAATTATTCAAAGAAATCAAAAAATTGATGCTATACTATCACTTTTGTTATCTAAGCATTTTCCAAACATATTAGAGGTAGTTATTTTTGACATTTCCTATTCTAGTTTCAAGCTTGTTTCTAATATGATTGAAAATGCTTTGAGTAATAAATGTATTAATTAAAATTTCAATGTTTTTGAATAATTTTAGCAGAGAATTAACAATCAATAAATTTCTGAATTGCAATATTTAATAATAGTTTCAAATAAATAAATAATTTTGTAGATATTTATTATGCCAATTTCAANTTTTACATATTTCAGACAATTTTTTCTACTAAAAAACAAAAAAGTAACAAATTTGTTTTTATAACAGAAGCTATTTTTGTAGTGATTTATTTCTGTTTACAAAATAAACTTCAATAACTTTACCAACATGTTTAAGATTATATAGGCTTTTATATATATATGTATGTATTTTTTTTAAACTAAACTTAAAAAGAATTTCTATCAACATTTTGTTGCCATGGCTATGAGTGGAGTATTATCTATCATTTTGAATAACTCTATTTTCAGGCAATAGGAGGAATATACATTGGATTCAATTAGGAGCAATTTATTTAAATCACCTACAGCACGTAAAGTTGAAGAGATAAAAGAGAACACACAGTCCAGTCGAACGCGACTCGCCTCCAGTTGCTCCTTCTCTATAAATAAACCGACCCATCCTGGAATTAGAACTTTTCGCATGACGCCTGCACTTTCAGGTTTCGATTTCATCGCATCCATAAAAGGAAAGATTTTTATCACCGGCAAAATAATATAATTTCTTTTATTTTAATACGGGAAAACAGAGAATGATAACAGAAGAAAAAAAATTAATCAATAACAACAGGTAAATACTCACTTTCAAACAATAGTGGATGCAGGAAGAGTAGAAAATGAAATCCTTTTATGTTTTCGTGAAGAAATTGAGTGCAATCGGTTGTGTTGACCGAACCTGTCAAACTCGATTCCTGTGTATCCGACAGACACACTCAACACAGCACACGCCTCGCAGTCGACACAAAACTCCGCTCGAAAGAGGTTAACGTGACGTCACAGCGATGTTTAAAATGAAGCAGCCATTGGTTCGATGTCTTTATAGACCTATATCCGAAGTAGAGAACGAAAACAAAAAAATAAAATTCTCTTTTTACTTAACCAAAAGTTGTAAAGTGCTATATAACCTTCTCACGATTTTTATATACTTTGTCTCCTTTGTATATATTATATATATATATATATTTTTTTTTTTTTTTTAAAGAAAACTTTCGGTCTTCGGAGTACTTTCTTTGAGTTGTTTCTTACTTGCAACGCACTTTAATCTTTTAAAAACACAATACTAATGTAAAATCGAAAAGAAAAAAACTTCAGCTAATTTAAAGACGTTTTACAACAACAATGGATCTATTAAGGAATCTATTGAATTTGTATAATCAAATAGAACTATTTAATTTTGAAATTACATTTTAAAATGCTCATCAATGAGTGCTTACTTAATTTTATTTTTACATACGTGAAGATTCTCAATTTAAATAACACATTTGGCATATAAAATTAATTTCGAATTAGCTCCTCATAGATTAAAATATATTTCAAAGTCTAAAATATACAAGAAGTCAGCACATCAAAACAACTGTTCATTCCTGATCACCGTATATTTATTTTTGCGCTTAATAGATCGTTCTCTTTTTAAAGCTGGGTAAAAAAGCCGCTATATATGCAATGAACATGTAGAAGTAATAGTTATAATTAGTGCGTGAAGTCGTACAGTATTAATAGTAGCACATAACTAGTGTTTAGAAAAACGATATGACTTTTTAAATTGTATTGTTGGATTCAATTTGACTCTTTCGACAATACTGAATATTACAGTCAATCTGGCAAATATGTCATACTCGAATGCCGAGTACCAGGAAAAGCAAGGCATTGCATCCGATATGTAAGGAATTGACATACATATAAGAAGACAAAAATGCATCCAATAAATGAGATGTAGAGGTGAAATGTATGCAAAAGCGACCATCAGTAAGAGTAAAAAAAAGCAAGGAGTAAAACATTTCCAACCATACATCGATGACGTTGAATTAATACATTCCTCTAGAGTCAAAATTGACAAAAAATACAAGATTACCGGTATAATAGCTTATCTCTGTGTAATATTAGTAATTTTAAGAAGGACAAAAACTTTATTTATTTCGAATACGGCTAGATAAGACTGTAACACGTGACTTTAAAAGTAACATAAAATAAAAGTATCTTCAAGTTTAAATCTTATTTAATAGGCTAACACAATAAATTTATTAAATTATCAAAGCATTCATTTCATTAGTAAGAGCAAATAANATGACTTTTGTAAAATTAAATGCATACGGAATGTTTTCTAAAGGATTTCAAATCTTTTTTTTTTTCCATTTATTTCTACAAATTTGAAATTTTCTCAGAAGAGAAATTAATTTCTAGAAATCTAAAGCGGTTTTACAGTAATATTTTCATCTCTTATAAAATTTAAAGAATGTTATTTTTGTTTTTATTATAAGTATTATTCCTTTCTAAAACCGGGTTTTGCATAGTTATGGATATTTTGTGACCTCACTATGGAAATTTCAACATTTGAATTTTGGACGCGTAAAGAATTCGATATGAAGCTTGTTGAATTCCTTTTTTAAAATCGCTACACTTTTATATATTCACTTAATAAAAAATATATTTAAAAAAAATTGAAATTGAAAGATAATTTAAAACTGTTTTATTTTTCAAAAGAGTAATCAAATAAATTAATATTTAAAGAGGAAAAAACAAGATTTTATTACGAAAAAATATATTTATTTGTACACGAATATTTTATTTAGTTAATTCAATAATTTTATTTTAATATTTATTTTTCAGTTTAAATATTATTTATATTTTAAAAATATCCCCTTAAAACATTTTAATAATTTATACATTTATAATTATTGGACTATGTAAAATTTAATTATGTTATTTATTTTAAAACTTTCATCAAATTTTAACAAGTTAATTTAGGATAATTCAATCGTAATTTATTAATTCGTATAAAAATAATTTTTAAACTTGTTAATTTTTTAATTAAAATTAATTTTTTAGTAATATTCTTTTATTTAATTAACATAAAAATTTAATTAAATCCGATTCAAATCATAAAGCTTTGAAATAATAAAATTTTCAATTTTGTGATTAAAAAGTAGCTTTTATTTTAAGTGGATAGATGGCAGCACTGATTTACAAACATTAATTTGTAAGTCAATTTTCTCTTAAACTTACACGTGTTCAAATCTAAAGAGGATAAATGCACGTGAAAGAATAATTAAACTCGAGGTATTTTAATTTTTTTTATAATTAAAAATTAATACTTTAATTATGTTCGGTAGGTTGGATGCGATTATATCTAAGTGAAATTATATCTTGAATGTTTAATGATAGGTGATAGATCGCTTTACCATCGCCTTATTATTGTATTAATTCTTAACTAGTTTCAAATTGTTATTTGAAACATAACGTATTCATATAGAAATATAATATTCATACTTGTAATCCACAGCATCCGAAAGAATCCTTCTACAGTATAACAATCATTTGCTTATATAGTCTAGCTGTTGTTCATGTTTTATGAAGCACACTTTCATTCTCGTCTTCTTTTATCAGTTCTCTTTATTGGCATCTATCTGGCTTTTAACTTGTTAAGGAAACTCGTGTTCAATACAATATCACAAACATGAACACACAACACTCTTCTTCTATTGTCCACTTTCAGTTTCTAGTTTATATTTTTCAATTTCTCTGTTGAATTTTCAGGTTTTTTTTTTTTGATGTAGTAGTATATACTGGTGTTATGTTTTTAGTTTCCGAAGTTGTATCTGATGTTACATTTTCGATTTCTGGTGTTGTATCTAGTGTAAGATATATATTGGTGTCGGATGAAGTGTTAAATTTTCAATTTTTGGTGTTGTGTCTGATGCTGCGTTTGTAGTTATTGGTGATATCAGGTGTTATATTTTCGATTTCTGATATTATAAGCGTATCAAAGTTCAGTGATGATGTACGAATCTATATAATTTTCTCTACTTCAGATATTAATGTTTAAATTTCTGTTTCATTTATTTCAATTCTTATTTAATAACTTTAGTTATTAATTTTTTAAATTATGTTTAAGCTACTATTTCCAATAATGTAATGTCATTAAGTTACGAGAATATTATATAAATTTTGCTGAAATTTTTGTATAATAAAATATAAATATATTAATTAAATATTTCTATTTTGTCCCGATAGAGATTTGTATAAAAGATTATTTTAACACGGGAATTTAAAGTAATTATTAATAATTTTTAAATGATAAAAATAGTTATATTTTGAGGAAAGAGACAAATGATTAAAATTCAAAGGTGGAAAAATAAAAATAAATATTTTTTTTTCAAAGTCTAGGCTAAATCTATGTTAAGTATCCAGACGGATTTCGTGTATTAAACATTAAAAATAATCATTTAAAAATGTAATTGTTTACTCTGTTAATGGATTTTATGCAATTTGCAAAGTTTAAAACTAAAAATTTAAATATTTCGCGTGTAATATCGTTTATATATATTTAGTTAGAGATGGCATCGAACAAAAATTTATTTTTAGTACTTAGTTGGGATGAGATTTGGCTAGAGTAGCACATCTAATGAAGATGGGTACTACTTTCCGTTAGAAATATAGCCACAGGAAACTATTCTTCTTTTCTACATTATCAAAACAGATACAAAGAAAGTCATTTCTGGATTCGATTGCTCTTATTCTATGCTCTTTGGAGTATTGTACCAATTGACCTTAGAGTGCATAGAAACATTACCTCAATTGCCATATAAGATATATTTCTTTTTCGCCTTGAGAAATTTTATATTGAACAGTTGTATTTTTCCTTACTTTTTATTATTATTTTTTTCTTCTTCACCGTTCTTCGGGAGGGATGTATCTCTATAAAAATAATTACTTAAGTTGACAGTTTCGATTAAAAAACGAATGGAAAATATAGACATAACTTTTATCCATATTTCCGATACAAATATATCATTAGTATTATGGAGTTTGAAAATAATGGAAGAGAAATAAACTAACCGAGAACAGGAAAAAAGAGTAAATGATATAAAAATGGAAATTTTTGAAATATTATGTCTTCTCACGCCGTTCTTATTCAGATGAAATTCATTAAGAATTTTTTCTTTTTCATCTTCTCTAGCTGATAAGATTATGTCTACTGCAAATAATTTCATCTGTTCCATAACGAATCATTTATCTACTTGAATGTAGTTAAATATGTGACAAAATTAGATTTGTTATTTATCGTTCCATACGCATGATTTTGTCGTTTTAAAATTGCTATAATTACTTAAAAATAATCATCTTATAGATGCAACTTCTTCTTTAAATATAACTTATTTTTAAATATTTATATCTAATTTGTTTGAATGGTACGAAATTGCAATCAACGTGGCAAATGTTTTCTGTAAAGGGTGTTAAAGTTTAGTTAAGATACATCGTTTTAAAGAAATAAATATATAAAATTAACTTTATCTTTAACTAATTAAGATTGATAGTTCTTAAGGCATTGTGTTATCCCTTAAGAACTTGATATTTATATGTGGCATTTTCTGTTTTTTTTTTTTTTTTGGAGAAATTAAGGAGTGTGAGACAACTCGGAAAAAAGATGTTAATTTAATATAATTGGATTCATTATAAGTCAAGAGCCCTTTTTATCATTTAAGAGGCCTTAATTCGCTTGAGAATGGAAAGAATATTATCACACACCAGCGGAAAATTTACAAATTTTAATTTTTCTTACCTTTTTTTTAATCCTTCTTTTCCTATTTTCTTTTTATTTAAAACTTGCAAATGACTTACGTTTTGCATTTCAATTTTCTCAACGTAACACAAGTTTTGTTTTAATCATATTTCGTGTAGAAATTTTATTAAAAAGACTCGAGAGCTTCATCAATAAAACATTTTATAGTTGTAAAATCTCTTAAAATATTTTATAGCCTAATATAATACATATACTTAAAATATAATATTAAAAATAAAAGAAAAAAAATTAAAATAATCGATTGATTTGAGTTCCATCTGCAAAAGATTTCCATTTAATTAACAGAAGGTCTACTACATCCACGTGACACATTCTGTCATTTTCTTGGCTGCACCTCCTGTCGATGATTCTCGTAAACTGCAACCGTTCAACAAAATGCCACACCCAAACTTGTACTGATTTTGATAAAATTCACTTTTTTTTTTAATATTTAAAAATATAACTTATATCCCGCTATTCTAAGAAATTATTACACTTCGAAAAATCTATATAATCTAATTTAAGATAGCAACTATAGTAAAATAAAAAAAATAAAAATAAAATTTTCTGTATGGCCTTAATGGTTAAAATATCTCTAAAATACTAACATGGATTCTGAAAATGTCATTTAAAAAAATTGAATCATTCAGTTCCATTATATTGTATATAAAGATGAAATGGGAAAAATATTGATGTCTTTTGTTTCCTAGTATTGTGTGATAGAGAGTTTAGTGATTTGTAGAATGTTTACCAATTCTGATAGAGACCGTCTGTCTGTTCGAAGATTAAAGAAACGAAACTCTGTTCATAAGTGAATAATTCTGTAGCTATACGTAACTAGAATTAAAAACGAATATATATAAAAATATATGTATATATTAAGCATCGAATTACATTGAAATAAAACAGAAAAACTTCGGGGTAACATTAAAATTTTACTGTTGATCAAAGTGAACTGAATTGCATAAAAGAAACATGATATCAAATATAAATATTTTTTTTTCAAAGTCTAGGCTAAATCTATGTTAAGTATCCAGACGGATTTCGTGTATTAAACATTAAAAATAATCATTTAAAAATGTAATTGTTTACTCTGTTAATGGATTTTATGCAATTTGCAAAGTTTAAAACTAAAAATTTAAATATTTCGCGTGTAATATCGTTTATATATATTTAGTTAGAGATGGCATCGAACAAAAATTTATTTTTAGTACTTAGTTGGGATGAGATTTGGCTAGAGTAGCACATCTAATGAAGATGGGTACTACTTTCCGTTAGAAATATAGCCACAGGAAACTATTCTTCTTTTCTACATTATCAAAACAGATACAAAGAAANAAATAAATGCGTTTTTGAATACAAACTCTATATAGATAAAGATAGGAAGAAAAACGGAAATTTGCAGTCGATATTTTTCTAATTAAAGTTTAATCTAATATTAAAAGGTGACATTTTCTTCAATATGTGGGTTAGTAACAACAAAACTGAGTACCTACTATAGTTAATAAGATAGAGAAAAATGCACTTTCTATTTATCAAACGAGGTATGGAAGCATTAGCTGTCACATATAATAGATGAGTAAGACTGCACAAGAGTGGATTAGAAATGCATCGAGATCGGTAAGTCACTTTGTGGGTCTTGCACAAATTGCATCGTGAAGTAAAAGTAAACAAGCATCGTTAAAACGATTTATATAAAGTAATATAGCCTGAGATTTATTTTTATTCTCCATTAAATTACAAAAGTTGCATATTTTAAGCTTAAGTCAAACGGAAAAAATTTCATTTAAAATTAATTTCGAATTTTATTATATTTTTAAAGACTCGTTAGTTAATTTTCCCTGGAGAAATAAAGACGATATTTCTACTGTAAAATTTTACATTGGTTAAATATGAAATAAGCTTAAAAAATTGGTGATTATTTCAAGTTTTTGTTATTTCATATGGTACGCTTGTGTAGTAATAAAAAGATTAATATTTTTGTTATATTTTTACTAATGCGGAATGACTGGCTTTATACATTATAGGATAGGAAAGAGTAAAATGAATCATTTTGTCAGGTTGATTCGTGCAAAAGCTGTAATATCGACGTTGAAAATATTCAGTTTCGGTAAAATAAATTCAGAGAAAGCTAATAAGTTTCTAACAGTTACGTCATTGATTCCGCAGGGAATGGAGTCATTTGAAGAGATGAGGAGTCGAGCAGGGAGAAGGAAAAAATGTATTCGATACCACTTAATACTTTATATCTCTCCCAGAAGAAAAGTAACAATGAATATAAAAATGTACACAATACTTAATAAGGATTTGTTGGGAAGAATTCATTATTCTTTCATTAAGTAATATTGAAGAGTGTTCCCGGCCAAGTCTCCGTAATCACAGAAATGACAGAGGAATTTGATCAACGTCTGCAAGGTGAAAACATTGTGACAGGATGTCCAAGGGTGTGTCCCAAATCATGTATAATATATAGGATCATTCCGGGAAAGAATCTAGTCTAAAAACATGAGCTATCTACAACAAAACTTAAAACATGGACGGGCTTTTGTAAAGTATTCCGATAAACATCTATACTGAGTAAATTCTCATACGGAAACATCGTGTACATCACGCAGATTAATTTGGACTTCAATCTAGTGACGTGTGACGAGTAAGGTACAAAGTCATATTACTTGTTCCTATTATTTACGATCCGAGAAGGGAAGCGCAAGTAATTTTACACTTCATTAATTTCTTGTGCAATGTTACTCGACCACAAATTTCCGTTTCTTCCGAAATATATTGATAGATCATATACATCACTGCTTACATTCAATTAGTCGCGAATTTGATATGGTTGAAGTAGTTGAACGGATTCTTAAACCTTAAAAGGTGTTAGTTTAAAGAATTAACAGCAATTGAATTGTAGTTTCGTAACGTAAGCTTTATCGTTTTTGGTGACTGATTTATCGATTTCATAAATCATTTAAGTGTGTTGTGTTTAATTCTACGCTTAATAAATTGAAAATTCTAACGTGTTTGTGTTAATTATTGTCCTTTCAAGTCCTACTTTCGCTAATATTTTCTTTACATTTCTGTTATTCGGATTCTTCTTTCGATAACAATACTGTTATAAGCCTGTTAGAAAATTTCATTTTAAAAATATTTCTTCTGTTATTATTTATCATTTTTTTCCTGCTTAATCTCTGCTATTGATTATATTTTACTGTTTAAGTTAATTATTTGGCATTTTACATATTAAAATGCCAAATCTTAGCAGCATATAAAAGCTATGGGAAAAATGTCAAAGTAGGCCTATAAGGAAGTATAACATTTGAATTATAAAAATTATCGAAAATAATAAAGAAATTGACCTAAAAAATATGAAATTAATATCTATAAAATTTAATTAATAAAATATTAATTAAATTTTTCATATTTTAAAATCTTTATTATTGCTTTTTTCTTCATTTAGACTAGAATTTCTGTTCTCTTTTTAATTATTTACAACTGAAATTTTTTTAATTTAAAAATCATTATAATTATTTATTTACTTGAAATAAGAACAATTAATTAATGTGTTTATTCATTTTTTTATTTCTTTAAAACAAATTTTTAAATAAAATTTTTATACCGTTTTCCTATTCCTTTGAGCTATTTAATATTATCTAATATTTATTTTATTAAAACCTTTATTATTTCCTTATTTTCCCTTTAAAATATATATATATATATATAAAAGTTGTATAACTAAATATAAAAATATAACTATAAAACTTTCAATTATATAAAGTTTTTATATATTTTACAATTTTCTATTTAATAATAATAAAGATAATATTGTTGAAGAAGATGTTATTTTGATGTAGCTGCTCAACAGAAATGACTTCAAATTATTTATCACATCAAAAGGTATTTTTATTTCGAGACTATTAATTTTTAAATTGAGTAAAACTTTTACTCTGATACAGAAGGAAGGAGGGAGGAAAAAAAAAAACTGTAAATAAATACATTATGCATTTAATCTTCAATAAAAGAAACGGTTTCCTAATCAAGGTGCTATTTTTTTTCTTCTTCTTTTTTTTATTTCCTCTAGAAAACTCGAAAGAAAAGAATCAAAATAAAGAAACCAATAAAGGATATTTTAAGAAATGTGTTTTCAACTGGGATTTACAACAGCTCTTTCGTTTCTTACAGCTGATCGACGGATAAGTGGTTCCTTTCTTTGTCAAGTAAAAACAAACATAAAAAAATCCCTCTCTTGCCTATTGAAATAACTGCGACTGTATTCATTTATATGGAGAACAAGTCTATCTTACCAGCAATCAACCAAAGACTAATTTGCGAAATGAAAGTTTTATCGACGTAAAAAAAAGCGTTTCCTTTTTATTAATCACATTTTTTGATGTAATTCAGTTTTTTATATATTAAAATAAACGTTAAATCTTGTTTTAGTCGGAATTAGGAAAAAAAATAGATGTGAAAATTGCTCAAAGTGCTTAATCACTTTTTAAAGAAGACAATTTTCAAAATGATAAAATAAAATGATGTAAATGATAGTTTAGTCAGTAATTATTGTACAATAAAAATTGTTTCCAATTTTTCTTTTTTGTAATTTATGCCTTTAAAATTATTCAAAACTGTAAGGGAAATGAAATTGCTTCTTTAGCATTAAGGAGAAGTTAAAATAAGTTAAATTTTGTTGTTATTTTTAAATATATCTGGTCAAGATAATTCTCCAAAAAATAATAGCTAAGTTGGTTATGGATGTCTGACAAGCTTAACAGCATTAACATAGTTCCCATCTCTTCTTAATATAATTATTTGCGGTCAAATTCAATTTCCATTGGATAAAGAACAACAATATTATTTGGTTTATGTGTGAATAACTTTGTTGGAATAGTTATTAATTAGTCTGCTAAAAAAAAGAAAAAAACAAATCGATAAACAACAGGAAACATTTGTCTTTAATGAAAGCAGAAAAATATTTTTTCTTGTGTTTTTGTCTGTGGTTGAAAGAGGACAAAGGTGAGAACTATTCACTTCGCATTTCCAACAGAAACTTCAATTGTTCTGAAGTGATAGCTTTTGGTAGAAAGAGTTGTCCTAGGGTCTTCCTGATTGATCACGTGGCTTTTCTGGACCTCCGTCAGTCATGTTTATTTCATCACTTGTCACTCCAAACCGTTTTTTCCCCTTTGGCTATTCTGAAAAGTTTTTTCCTCCTCTTTTTTTACAGGTTTTTTTCCACTAAATCGTTCTGGGAATGCCTGGCTATGTTTAGCGTAGGAGAATTTGATTTCTTTAGTAAATAGTATAGAACGAAGTGAATAACGAAGAGGACATTACTGCTGATAGGCAAAAGGAAAGTATTAGAATAAGTGTACATTAGTGTGATGAATGATACAAGAGTGACGGGTGGAGTGTTAGTGAAGAGGGCGGAGTTGGCAGATGTCTATCTGTACTAGTCAATACAGTACCAAATATTGCTTTTTTCCCTACTTACAGTTCATCCATCATCGTTTAGACTAACCTAACTTAGAAAAGAACAAAGCATATTATTAATGGGTGAACTATTTCAATAAAGGTGTCGAATTACGTTTAACAACTGTTCAAATTTTTTTTTACCTTTTAATTTTTTCCCAAATACACGTTACTCTATTACTCATCGATTCTCTAAACCGTATAAAAAACTTGTAAACGCCGTATACGCGTTACACTATGTACAGTACAAATTTAAGCCTGCGATTAATGCCAGCGATTGTATACGAAATTGTTAATGAAAAATGAAATAAAAAGAATAAGTAACAAGTTTTAAGAACAGACAAAAATAAACGGAAGCGGAAGTAGAAAATGATAAGCCACTTTATATGATAGACTATGGTGGATCAAATGATGCAATTTGGATCACCAATAAAGTGAACTATGATTGTCTGGAAAATTGCCATTTGTGGCATCCGCAGTGTGAACTAAAACGGAGGGAAAAAAAGGAAATATATCGGAAAATAACAATGTCATTTAAGGATGCCGATCCTATTGGCATCCCAGTAACAATATCTGTATCAGATGTAACTAATTTTGACACGTTTCACTGATTTATTTCTATCGCATTAACTTAATTTCCCGAAGAAATCTGAAACCGAATAAAATACTAAAATAACTTTTATTAGTAAAGAAAAAGTTCCCAGTTTTATCCTTAAGGAGGAAGGGAGAAAATATTTATATATTAGTTTTTTTAAGTTTTTATACACTTAACTAAACGTTTGGTCTGCTCTTAATATTACTTACCTATTAGTTAGATTTATTTCTCTTTTTTTAATATCCCGATCAAAAGCTATATCATTTAGCTAATGCAAATATTTAATTATAAATATGGCATTTGATAAATCGTCTATTGAGCAGTTTTATATGTAAAAATATTACGTTAAAATATCTCCAGAAAGGTATTTTAACCTATTTTAATTCGGTAATTATTTTCTTTCTTATTTTAAAATCCACACAGAACGTGTTAAAATAACATAAAGTATTGTTAAATCTATATTTTTATTGTTTTAAATATAACATTCTTTTCTTAAAATAAAATATAAAATTTATTTAAGTTATAAATTTCTGAAATAGGTAAATTTCGTGATGCTTTCAACTTTTAAAAACGCAATTTTTAAGCAGTTAAAAAGGAAAAAAAGTTCTTAATTTGAATATATAACATTCAACTTTAGTTAGTCGTCGGCTTTTTTTTTTTTTTTTTACTTTACCTTTGAGGAGAAAATTTGCTTTTGAGATATTTTCAAAAAATATATATACATTTTTTTTATTTAAATATTCATACTTTATAAATTTCTCACAGAAAAATTTACATTTTAATAATTTAGTAATGTCAATATCGTAAAAGTCTGATTTAAGTGTAAAATATTGAAAATTTTCTTGACTTCATAAAGGATATTTTAAGTTATAAAATACTGTTTTTGTTTTATTTACTTATAAAATAACGCTATTAGGAAATTTATTGCCGAAAAAAAGGAAGTTAATGGTGTTTAAGTATAGACAATTATATAGGATTTTGGGTCAATACCTATAGACCTTGAATGTAGTTCTGTCATTGTTATGATTGAGCTTTCATTGATCGTCGGTTGTCGTCACAGTCGTTGATACGTCGACCTCTAACCTAAAATGAGATTAACATGAATGTCGGGATCAGTAACACAAATCATCATCTGGGAAACTTTTTGAGACATTCGTTTTGAATTAAGCATGATAGAACGCAATAAAAGCATTAAGAATGCGGAAAGAATATCAATCTGTTAGCTGATGACTCGTAACATTACAATTGGGAACAAGCGCGCAGCAAAACAGTTAACAGCTTAAATGTCATTAAAGTGGATAATATCTAAATTATTATTTAAGTTTAAATTTGGTATTTGCGTGTCGGTCGAAATATATTTTTTCTTTTTTTTTCCGAACAGATATCTGTTTAGTGCGCATATTTAACGATGAAAAAATTCATTCCCTTTAGGAACATTATGCAGATCATGAAAGAATTACTCCAAAAGCTTCATCGTTTATTCTAGATTATATCTAGAATGAGGCAATTGACTTATTACTGTGATTTGATAAAAGATAACTTTGCTTTTGTTCCTAACAAAACTTCTCATTGTTCATTCTAATGGCGTTCATTTAATTTGTGTTAAATTTATCGCGTTTTATGATCGAATTTAAATAAGAGAGGATTTTTCCCTTTGATCTTTATGAAGGATAATTAGCATACTTTTAATTTTTGATCGTTATCGCTATTATTACAAAATTCGTCGTGCGTTATAAAAGCTTCTTCAAATTTCTCTATAAAAACTAAAATATAAGCTAAAAACTGTCTTTATTCACTCAGAAAATAAGCTTAATAATCATAACTTTTACTTGACGTAGAACGTGCCTTATGAACAATTAACTGTTCTACTTAACCATTATGTTTAGTTTCGAAAGTAAAGCGACGAGCAATCACCTCTGCTTATAATTGTTTATATGTTACCATTAATTTTTTTACGGTCTCAAAAAGATACAAAAAATTACCTTAATAATGCTAATTAATGTATAACTGCAAATTTTAACAATTTAGTATTATTACAAAACACCGTAACGAGTAATTGCATCAGCCGATTTGTTAAACTTTAATATTTAATAAGTTAATTATAATTAATGTAAAAGAATGTGTTCCATATTTCACTCCGTTTACAGAATTTTATAATATATATTGTGAAAATTACACGTCTCCTAGTTAATTTTAATCTTTATTTTCATTCTAAACTTGTATTGTAACGAAAATTTTAATTTATAATGGATGAATTATCCTTCGAATAATATTTGTTTCCCTTCTGAATTAATTGATATTACCACATGTGTAGACATGATAAGGAAATTAGGATTACTTTCCTAAATTTTGCATACTTGTATATCGATTACATTTATGATGTATTGTACTTAAAATATATCCCGTTTCATCATGCTTACGGCTTATAAACCGCTTGGATATCTTAAAAAGATAAAATTTAGTTAATATTTTAAATAATCCAGTTAAGGATAAAAAATTGTTCAAAAGTAAATTTTAAAAAATATACTGATTAAGAATGTTAAATTGATATCTTTAAAAGTAAGTTAAGGCAGGAGAATGTAATGTAGACCTATATGTGTTGTTCTTTGTTCTTAACTGCACATATACATTTCTCTGTCCTTAATTAATCTTGTTAGTTTTGATTAACATTAATAACCTATTTAACGGTTGATTGTCGAACAATTTTGCTAATTTAAGCTCCAGCATTGAGAATTATACCACCGAATCAATGTCGAACTGTATATCTACAAGAAATAAAAGAGGGAGAGACGTAACTGACTTAAGACAATTAGAGAGTTTTAAAAAATTCGAGATTTAAAAGCAGAAATGCTATTTCAATGCTACATATTTTAAAAATTGTTGATTGTAGAAATAGTACGAATAGTGGTTAATTATTATCCACTGATTATATCTTTAGAGGTTAATTGAAATCCTTCATTAAAATCGCGTCAATTGGCCGCAGCTGACTGAGATGGGGTTAAATTGAATGGTGACAAAACCATTTCTTTGTCATCTATCTATTGTTTCTGTCCAAAACATCTCTTTGATTGACATTATCATTAGACCACAGTCTGCATCGTAATGACTTGCTGAAGATCTAGAATAGCGTAAGACATCTCCACTATAATAATTAAACTTCCAACAAAAACATCTCATTAATCAAAATATGAATGGACTTTTGTTGTGTGATCGGAGAATGTGAATGGACTTATCCTCCAATACGCATAATAAACGCGTTATGTATTTTACTAAGTTTAAAATTTCGTCTAAGTTTCTCGCTCGAAAAGTTTGGTTACAAGAAGATAAGAGGGAAAAGAAAAAAAGTCAAAATGAATTTAGAGCCTATTCCTATGTATCATCAATACGATCGTAGTCGAGAATACACGTTGCGAATTGGTAACATAAATCCCGCAACCGAAAAATCGATGAATGATATTACTCGTGTCGACGAATAAAAAGTGAAGCTAAATGCAAAGAAACACGAACCTTTTTCTGTATTTTCAGCAGGGAAGAAGACTTTTATATTGACCTTCTATGCATTATACAACAATAGTGGAGTAAATTAGATTCTCTCACTGCTGGTAGAGGGCGATCTTGTCGTGTGGCAGTTAGGACGAAGGAACACACGAGAACACACGGATTAGAGCTGTGGCGAGCGACTTCAGCATGTTGACTATAGCATTGGTGCTCCTACTTTTAAGTAAAGGTGAGTGCATGCCAGATATCGAATGAAAATCTTCGCTTGTCGAGCAGATTTGTAGAACGAAATAAAGCCTTTCTAGCGTGAGTGTATCTCCTTTTTCAAACTTCTAAATTTTAAATTTTGCGAGACCAACTTGCGAAACGGATTAAACTGAAAGAGAAAGAATTTTTGTATAAACGCATATATTTCTTTTTTTCTCTCTCTTCTTGAGATTGTTTAAGGTATCGATTTACTTAGTAATGCTTTAGATAATAACACGATACAGTATTATCCGGTGTTTGAGATTAGAGGGAATCAGATCGAATTGGGATCGTGCGAGGTCCCAGAAGTCGAGTTGACCCTCAGGTGCAAGAAGTGATTTATCCACCGAGCGTGGAATGTAATTGGTTTGTGAAGTCTAACACCCGATCCTCGTCTCAATTCGCATTTATCAAGAATCACGTGGGTTTTAGTTGTCTCATCGCGAAGAGAATTCTCTCTCTTCTCTTTCTGTTTCCTTTCCCCCCTCTTAACGGGAAACGTTTTAAATTCGAGATGCGAGTTGTGCTCGTAAAACGCATTGTTAGCAGCAACAATCTTATTTCGGCTTGTCGCAATGAGTGCCAATCTTAAATGTCATTTACGATTCCAATTTGCATTGGCGAGAGAGAGTTTGTTTTGTTAATGTCCAAAAATTCCAGGAACGAACGAAGGAGGAGGAAAGGAGGATTATAATTTTTAAAATGATAATAACATTTGGTTTTCTATAGTTTTCTTTGGTAATTACAATTGTTTTTATTTTTTATTTTTTTTCATTTTTAGTTTTAATTTTAGAAATATTCTGAAAGAATAAATATAATTATATATTTTATAACAGGATCTCGTTAAATTTATTAACAAGAAATTTTATGAATCTCGTCCATTGAAATGATTTGGGCGGAGATATTCTGAGAGTTAGGTATTCCCAACTATTGACCCTTTTCTACCTGTACACAAGTTGGCCTTTTGTCTACCTATACTTTGCCATAAAAAAAGTAAAGAGATGCGGCAATTTCGGTTGATGTCCTTCGACCTTTATCCAATTCTTCACTATAATTACCATAAATTTTAACGCGTTCTGGTTTACAGCTGCATATTAATTTCTCATTTCTTGTCCTCATTTTCTACTCCATTCTTTTTATGCATCTTTATTACAAAGAATATATTTTTTCCTCCTAAAGTTGTTATTTTTACATATTTCCATGTCGGTATTATTAAATTTCTATTTTAGACAATAGGAATTATCTGTTTTTCTTCATTTTTATATATATCAGTAGGTCTAACAGAATCAATTCACTTTAAAGCATCGAGAAGAAACAATTGTAAAAATTTTGAACTGATAAAATACAAAATCTAATAAAATCCTACCACATTGGTAATGTTATAAAACAATTGGCCAAAATGCTTTGCTTTCCTCAGGTTGAATGCCAAACTTTTCTTTTGCGCCCGTCCTCTTATCATTTTATTTTTATTTTTATTTTTCAACTTTAACTTGTGCTATACCTGCAAGTTAAAGCTGAAAAATAAAAAAAAATGAAACTCTAAAAAAATGGTAGTAATACGGGCGCATTTATTAGGTAATACAGTGACCTACAATCAATAATAACTAGTTATTATTCACTTAAAGAAAGGGAAGTTTCCAGTATAAATTCTTGGAAGTAGCATCAAAAAATGATTAATATGAATTTTTAAAAATTGTAGATATCGATCAGGATTATGTGAGGTATATAAATAAATCAGAAATTAAATTGTACGCATGAGAAAATCAACAAACAAAAAGCTGAAAAGCTCTTATGTCCAGTGATTAACTACCCGTATTGAATCACTCGGTCAATTTGTCCGTTCATCTAACCAGACAAGATGTACCATGGATAAGATATAACCGCTATTCGATGATTTCTGCTTGAAAATAGCAGCGATATGATAGATTGGCTTCGTCTTTCTCTTTAGCTATCATCATTAAGAAACGGAAAGGATCGCTAATATCTTTTATGAGCAAATAGGTCTAAAATATATTGAGATTTATTTTTATTTTCATTTTAAGTATTAATTTTTCGAAATTTTATATGCTATTTCTAATTAGTTTAACTAAATAATTAATTAGTAGTCGTCTCCAATTGTTCTTTTAGTGATTAAGTATTAATTGCATTATTCTACAAAAACTAATGTTAGTATTTTAACAAGATAAAATTTTTCTATACGAATATATATAAAAGTTGCAAGTTGAAAATATTTGTATAAACCCACTTTACACGCTCCATAAAAGAAAACTGGTAGACGATGATGGACATCATCATCTTAAGATAGATACCATCAAGATGTAGAAGTCGTCCACTTGAGAATCAAAAATATTCAGCGATACAGACTAAAAAAAGAAAGGAAAAAGGGGCGAAAAAAACGCAGGCATCGGGTAGCAAGACATCTACATGAAGTTGATCGACTGCAGTCCGCTATTCGTTTCGCTCTGCTACCCATCCTGTAATGGTTTACTAGTGACCTTATCGTGATGTATAGTTTGTTCGTTTTGGTTTAGTCTTCCATAGGAACAAAAAAAAAGAGAGAGACAAAAAGGTAACCCATACCTTGTGAAGTAAACAAGAAACTACCAAATAGTTTCCGGCAATGAAGACAGAACAACTCTTTAAAGTCGATCAATGATAAGACAAACTTTAACTAGGCTTTTTTTCAGAAAAGAATTTCTAACGACAGATGTAAAATCATTAAACTAAATTAAAAAAGGCAAAAAAACAAATCGAAAATGAATTTATCTAAGTTTTTACGTATCATTTTTTTCTTGAAAAATGGAAGCGAGTGGAGTTTTAATTTCCAAAGAAATGAAACACGTCTGTTCAAATTGTAAAAAGTTGGAAAACAAATTGTCGACGGAGCCAGCTTCATTTCTTTGCAACGCCTCTATTGGCCACAGAGACCAAAGATCTAATTAAGCTTTATATACAGAAAAGAATAGGTGTATGGAGAACGATACTCGAACTGGAAAAGGATGGTAATTATGTGATTGCCAGAGATGGGTTTTAAGCGAAATCATCGTAGCAGATCATTAGTTACAGGGTAACTGTTTGATGATAGTAGGTGGCCATTAGATTTAAAATTTACATGCAGATTCTATGATAAATGACAGACTACGAACAAAATCCGATTAAGAGCCGAGATGAAAATTCTTTATCCTAATTTAGCAATGCGCCCGATTTTTACGGACGTACCATTGATCATTGTTTTGTCGATATAAATAATACTTGCTGATCTGATCGGGAGGATGGACTAGAGTACACGACCAATCATGAATCAATGGCGAATCCCATCTTGTACTGGGTGTGTCGAGTTTATGTGAGTCAAACCGAACTATCCCATTCCCCCTTGGTCTTTGGCTGACTTGGAAATAAAGCATTGTAACGGGCAACAATGTGCAGCTGCTAGACAATCAAAGAGACGAAATTTCCATAATTGGAATTTGTCCACTCCTATTTCGATGCTCTTCGGATAAATTGGCCAATTCGTACACAAAGTGTTTAACTCCTATTCTAAATAGCTTTATCCATTCAAGCGTTTATTGATAAGTAAAGAGGATTTGAGGGTATTTATTTCTTGACGATAAATCGAGTTCTATAAATTAAGAGAAATATTTTCCACAATACTTATTTATATCGAACAACCGCATTTATTTCCATGGTTTAAAGAAGAAACATCATTTTTCAATCGAATTGGAAAATGTCATATTTCTACATAATAAATTATTTAATCGTTACAAATTGAGAAATTTGTGAATGTATATTTTGTTCTTATTCTATAAATATATCCTTACGTATAATGTAAGCTATATATTTTCTAGCTGTTACGCTTTGAATGTATACTCGAAACTTTATTAATCAGTAGCGGATCAACATTAATTTTTGTCCAAAAGAGTAATTAGACTTTTTTATTCTTTGGAACAAAATTTTCATGACAGGAGTTAAATTTGATTTACAACATTTCCTAAATACGCAATCTATAAATACGTATCTACAATCGTCAAACCGAGAGAAAGGAGAAACGACGGCATTGTTTTCTATGAAATAAATTTATTTCGAAACGTTACATTCTATAAATTTATCTCTTACTTCCTTTGTTAAGAAATATCTCTAAATAATCCAATTTTGCCCCTATTCAGGTGAACGAACTCTTCAT
Source organism: Centruroides sculpturatus (assembly GCF_000671375.1). Taxonomy (NCBI): domain Eukaryota; kingdom Metazoa; phylum Arthropoda; class Arachnida; order Scorpiones; family Buthidae; genus Centruroides; species Centruroides sculpturatus. The sequence continues at coordinate 261,382 of NW_019384687.1, forward strand.
AATGCATCTACCAGAGATTCCTTCAACGAGTTGAAAATGGATTAGTTGTCGATATTAAGCAGAAAACTCTTGACAGAAATGGTGCAGCTAGAATATTAAAATGCTTTCAATTAGAACTCCCCTTGCTGAGATATTCAAATTTTCTTATATATGTTGATAAACTAAGTTAAAGACCGTGACATGGAGTTAATGTTAATATGCATCGTAAATACCAACAAGTTACGCAAAAGCTCAAGAATTTTTGAATGTAGTTGTATATTTTACATATTCAGCACGGTTAAGTAGTTGTAAAGTACACTTGGAAGATATTCGAGGTGGATATATTTTAAATTAAGAGGAGGTAATCATAAATTTAACCCAACTTACATACTCCCAAGTGTACCATTTTCGTACTTTTCTAGTTACGCGCTCTTTTAAGAGCCGTTTCGACCACTTTAACTCCATCTTCTAAGTGGTAAAAATGGAGGAAAACTTCAAAGAAATCTATGCTTATTAATTCAATTAGGTGACAAAAGAGCAATCTTTTCTAATTTTTTAGCTTGATAATTGTTTCTTTAACAAAACAGTGGAACGGAAATTATGCTAACTTTACAATGACAATATAATAATTTGTTTTTTAAGATAATCATTCAATAAGGTATTAAAGCTATAAAGGATTGAGGAGAAATCTGCAGGAATGAGAATTTACGACATACAAAACTGCATACCGTACACCGATTGAACGTACAAACAAAGGAATCTGTTCTTGCTTAATCTCTGGCAGTCACAAATCAATAAGAGAGACGGCAGGTGGAAAGACAGCTGGATATATTTAATGAACGAAATTTAATATGAACTTAATCTTTATCGGCAATTTTCTGAATAAGCCGAATTATATCACGAATAGTTCTCTATTCATGACAGAACCAATGACGTATATTAAGAAACTTGCTATTTTCTTTCATATGCCAACGTCAAATTTTGTTGTTTCATAAATTATTATCACACTATTTTCATTGTTTTAATATCGAAAATCTAAATCAGTATAACACATTATCATTATTATTATTATCAATAAGACTTAACGTCATGTAGAATAAAATAAAATTATCAGTAGACACGTGCCTACCGATAATTGTATTTTATAAGAAGCTCGGTAAAAGTGAATAACTCTTCAGACATTTATTACACTAAAATTTTTACGGAGATTCATTAATTTTTTGAGGGATTTTTTTGTAGAGATGTCGTAGAAGAAAAAGAGAATCTCCCTTGCAAGATGGCAAAGAGCCAAACTCTTGATGTTAAACTGTTATAGGTAGAAATGTATATGGTTTTGCAAACTGTAAAAACATGAAAGTGTAAAGTTTTATAAAGCATTCGGTATGTTTTAACATAATTTTTACATGCGATAGATAATTTTTAAATTATTTCCTTAATGGCAATCAAGACTGAAAAGTATAAAAGTTAATTTAATAATCCGAAGAAGTAGATTAAATTTGAAAATTTATTTTTCACATATTCAATTGTGTTCTAGTTTTTTTAACTTAAAAAAGACTTCCTTTTTTAATATTCCGTCGATATTTTTATTGCCTCGGATTAAAGTTTATCCGAAGACAATTGTCAACGAACAATAATTGATTAAGATGGAAGTCTCCCTTTCGAGTTTTTTTTTTCTTCTAGCGCTTAAATAAAATGCAAGATATCATTAAATAATTTTTTATGGTCCATTTGTCTAAAATTAAAGAATAAATCCGTTTTGTAATTAATGCAATGTCTTGTTAAATTCTTTTATTTTCGAGACTTTTAATATTCTGACGATGAGGAAATTAAAAAAAAAAAGAAGATAAAAAATTCATTTTTTTTTCTTTTTGCTGATTTTTATCAGTTAGTCGCTCTTGTTTTGCAGAATAAATTTATTGATTAGTTTCATCATTTATTGTATTGTTTAATATTATATAAAGTGTTGCATCATTAATTTAAAACCGCTCGCATTAAATTTCGATAGACTAATTTCGTTTAGGAAAAATTGCAAACACTTAAAAATGGAAATTACAAAATACAGAAATTGTTGGGCTTAAGAAATAGCTAAGAGTATTTTTCTTCATACTGATGTATACACATATCTTTTTTTTCCCTCCCCTTTCGTTATTTGATAAGCTAATATTTACATAATAATATTGTAAGTATAAAAAGTGACTGATAACCATCTCATTTAAATGTAAAAGAACTGAAACTGAAAATTGTTTGATAGATATTTTCCTCTCTCTTCTCCTTCTTTGCTTATCAGACAAAGTTAGAAATCATTCTTAAATATATTTAGGAAATTTTGTAAATCGGTGAATAGATAAATAATCGATTCTGTAATTTACTCTAGATAAGATAAGATCCTGTATTGCTGGGTAAGAAAATTTTTATTCTTAAATCTTTAATCCTGCTCGAGTCTCGATGTAATTAGGGAAAAAATTTGTTCTGAATATTTGGAAGATGAATAGAAATAATAATAATAATATTCTTTAAATTATGGGTTGGATAAATATTACACAGAAAGATTTTTTTCCTAATTGGATATTAGTTAAAGTTGTCTTTTTGGAAGATAAATTGATAAGAATCTATTTCTTGAAGTGAGCTCTACGGAATTTTTTTCTCATGTAAAGAAAGCAGATTTATGGTGACCGTTATGGGTAAATGTATCATGATTCTTTGTTATAAAAATTTACATATTATCTAATATTTTATAAGTACAACACCATAAGATGTATGTAGTAATTTTTGCGTTATTTATTATAGCAACGTTATTACAATAACTAAAACTTGGATTTTATGTTTTAAAGGTGATAAACCGAGTTCAATATGTCAATTTTTTTCTTATGAATTATATACACGTAGTATAAGAAGAATGGTGGAACGATTGAAATTTTCGACTGTCCATTGGCAGAAGAGAATTGTGTGTCAGTAGGTAGATGAAGCACCTCAACTTATTGTCCACAATATATCAAAGCGGTGGAATGTTTATTGTTATGACTATTACGTACAATCCAAAGTATGATAAAACTGTATCCTGGAGAGTAAGGGATCGAAGGAGGATATAACAAAGAATCTCGAAGTGTGCGATAAATGGTTGTCTGATGGTAAAGTGGTGGTCATGTTTTATTGGCGATGGATGTGTGCAGATGCAGTTCTCTGATCTCTTCACTCGACTTCTTCAGAGCGGACTTAAGAATGCGACATTCCAAACCCTACAGCAGCCAAGTGGTCTCGATTTTCTACTGAATAATGACAGTCTTAAGTGTGAAACAACGCAGCTGTTTTTCTCGTAAAAGTTCGAAGAAAGATTGTTATATAGGTGACAAATATGTTTTTTATTATACTAACTTCTGTAATATTTTTGTTAAGTTCGCTTAACTAAATTAATATTTTTTTGTCAAACTCGTTATTGTCTCAGCTAACTTTTGACTTTTACATCTTGCTCTTATTCTGTTTGATTTATTAAAAATCGCGGTTTTCAATTAAATTAGATTTTTTTCGAGGGGGAAAAAGAACACTTTCTCTTCTCGCCGTAAATTTTTCAATAAAGAGTATCGAACATTTTTACAACTTTTCGAGCGTAAAACAAGTGAAAACATTTCTAAGAACAAAAATTTTTGAATTGAATATATATAAACTTATATATATACATATAGTTTTTGTTCTTATTCGTTTCTGTTTTGCTCAAACAAGAGATACTTGGCATTGTCATAATTCACATTTGTCCTTTGACAGCTTCATCGTATGTATCAGGTTCAAGTGAGGATTTTCTTAGTATCAAAGATAAAGTGATTGATGATGGAACCTATATCCGTACTAAATCCCTTTGTTTTGTAAGTTCGTATGTTAGAAACGAAGAAAAGAAAAAAGCCGAAATTTGACGTTGATTGATGATAGGAGTTAGTTTTAAAATACAAATTCAATAGTCCGTATTAGAGACCTTTTATTGTCAATATTATTATCACCTGGTCCTAAATTGCCTGTAGATTGATATTCATTACGATCTTCCGCCGCGTTACGTTTTCACAAGCCACACCAACTTCGATAAGATGTTGGATCTAACGAGAAACTTGCTAATGTATCCAAAGTAGTACATGCACGAACGATGGCTGAACTATCTCGGAATTAAAATTTGATCAATCGAAAGAATAAAAGAAGGTTTTCTACAAGCTTCGGCAGCTTATTATAACCTTAGAAACATCTGAAATTTGTGGACAATGCGACATATAGTGCGAAAATCGAGGCGTTTAGTACATTTAATGATCGAGTGGGTAGGTTAATTGCTAAGAGAGAAATTATCAGTTGTAATTGGTATCACAGGTAGGTTAATCGAAGGGTGCCACTAACATTCCCCTTTGGACGGGTTTGACCGTGATCTGACCACTACGTGACCACTTGACTATGCTGTTGTGCAAATTAGTTTCTATGCATTTCTTCCAACCATTTATAAATATGGAAAAACCGGTAATAGGTAACAGGATGTCATTTTTATTACAAACAACCAATTTCCTCCATTTAATTATTGAAACAAAATATTCTGTTATTAAATTAGTAAATCCGTATTCTGCTGGTAGTATTTTAAGCGGAAATAAGTGGGAAAATAGTTCATTGTTTGCTAAATGAATTTCATTATAATTATTACAATTGAATGAAAAAGTTTGTGTAAAATGGAGAAGTTTAAAAAAATGCCTTTCCTAATTTCATAATTTTAATGTATTAATTTAATCTTTAACTCTTTTTCTTCTTCGTAAATACCGTTAAAGGTATTTTATGAGGAAAATTTCATTTTTTAAAAAGATAATACATAGATTAACTTAATAAAAAAGATAAAATTTTAACATAAAGGTTTAAAAATCATTTTTAAATTATGCTTTTTAATATCGTATAAAATACAAGAGAGTGGTAAATCAATATTCTGTTAGTATAATCTTAATGAAAAATGAATGTAAAATAGTCCATTGTTCTCTGAATGGAATTTGATTATAATCGTTGTAATTGAGAGGTAAAGCATTTATAAAAAAAGGAAAAAATCCTTAAGTAATGGAATTAAAAAATGCCCATGATAAGGTGCTCTTAATTGTAACACTTTTCTAAAAATTAATATGCTAAATTCATATTCTTTTTATATGTTAAGTGATTACTAGTGGAAATAATTCATTCATTTCTATCTTATCTTAATTGTTTCAATTGAAAGAAGAGAAGAAAAATATATGTATATATATATATACATTTTACAGTGGAATTTTAATATAGTGACTATACAATTTAGTAAACTTTCGATACAGTGAATAATTTTGTTGGGCTTTGGGCTTTGTTACACTATTCTTTATGTGTATAGTGAATTCAATCTAGTTTACTATAAAATCTCGGTTTTCCACTATATCGAGAGTCTTTAAAATATTGAATTTAATTATAATATTTTAAGTTCTTTTGAAAATAATTTATTTCGGTTATAAATTTATAAAATCATTTGAGTAAAATGATTTTAAATATTTATTCTCCAAGCTCCAATTAATAATTATTTTAATTAAATGTAAGATTATTGTATCGTATATTAAAAATAGTCTTGAATGTGTTGGATTTTAAATATATATTTAAATTAACATATATCTTTTAATAATTTTAACATTTTACACGGTTCTAAATTATTAAAATTACATTTCGCTCGGTTTTTCTAGATAAATGCAATTATAACTTAATGGAAATGACTTCATAAAATTTTTATAATGAAATTTTTAAAAATAGTTTTAAAACTTTCCTAAAAAAGAAATGTTTACTTATGTAATTAAGTTTAAAAAATAGAAGCCCATTAATTTATTNGTTTCCTGTTACGACTACGAAAAGTTATACCAATCTAAAGATTTAATCATCATTAGCTTAATTTTGTTAATTTAATAATTTTTTCTTCATTGGAGTGAAGAATAACAAGAAAAGACGATAACTAATTTAACAAACAAACAATTCAACCGTCTCATAAATATACAAATACAATTTACGTTCGAATCGAACTTAATAAGTTTTATATACAATTATATCGGTATTGATATCATCATCATCATATTTATTTCAAGAATTCATATTTGCTAGAGCGGTTTCAATATTTGATTACATGATTAAGTCTCCGAGAACATCAACGTAGCATAAATCACGCTCTATTTATCATTCGAACAATTTCCTACAACTTTCTTGTAATCAGGTCAAAGGCATCAATTATGAGCAAAATCCTAATTATAAAGTTGTTATATCTATGGTAACGTTTGCCATTCGATATTTCTAATATCATTTCGTCCAAATAAGATTTTCGCCCGATGTTCACTAGTGCAATCATAATAGGTGCTGCTAGCGAAACATCCTTCTCTACATGCTCTTCTCTCTCTTGAAAGAAAGTAAAGAAAGCTGTAAGAAAGATGAATTATATACACATTTGGATACGAATCTGCTGCATTTAACTTTCTGAATTGCACCTTTTTTACTCAATAGAAAAATATTAAAATTAATCTCGATAACGATGCTTCACAATAACGTTCTCAACTAATCTTGAAGATCTCATAAAATGTAAAGTTTTATACCTAATTTTTAATTTTCATATAATAAATTGAAGACGGAGATGTAACAAAGATGACTGGAGTTTTTTTTTTTAAAAATCTCTGTTTTAATAAGTTATGTTTTAATGAATATTTAATTAATTCTTAATTCTTAAAAATTCATTAAAGTTTTTTAAAAATCTTCAGGTTTAATAGATTTTAATGAAATTCTAGCTAACTGAAGATCGCTATATATTGCTTAGAAAGCCTGAAAATACTCTTAATTATTATATTAAAAGAAGGATTCGAAGATGTCGAAACTTTACAAATCTAACATATTTTTAATGAAGATTTTTATAAAATATTTTAAAAATAAATAACAAATTGAAGATTGTATAAATTTAAATGCAGTTCTAGTGAATCAAATAATTTAAATGATTACTCTTAAAAAAAAGTCGGAAAAATCACATATTTAATGAAGAAAAGGAAATTCTAAATGATTTTTAAGAAAATCGAAAAATTGTTAAGTGATTCTAACGAAGTAAAATTATGAATTTAATTAATAGCTTTTAAAAATGAAGTGAAAAATCGAGAATATCACTTTGTCAGTCTTAAAATTGCTTGAATTTAAGATAATTGAGGATATAGGATCGAAGGAAATACATTGTATCTGTAAAGACGTAATGAATTCCATGATTTTAGTTTTTACGATGTAGAAAATTAACGAGTTTATTAAAGATTATAGCCTATATGAAACGAAGATTCTAAATTATAAAGTATTGAAGATTTAATGTATTTTAATAACATTGAAACAATAATTTTATAAAGTGTAGAACAGTCATTACTTTTTTTATGCCGGAAGATTTTAAAATTAGAAAATATTTCAGCAGTATCGTAAAAATTGAGATTCTAGAGATTTAAGAAATTAGAAAATTTATAAATGAAGATTTCAATGATCTATTATTGGTAAATTTCAAGAAATTAGTAAAAATAATCGCTTTTTTTTAGATACTAGATTACATGTTTATACTCTGATTTCATTTTTTATACGTGAACGAAACTGCTATTACCCATAATACAGTGCGGAATGCTATTTGATAACCTATCCATTCGCTTAGGGTACACACACTCACTCACTAGGATACAAACTGTGACCAGAATGACATCAAATTAGGAAATGATAACAGCTACAGAATTATCGACTTTCAGCTTTGGATCGATGGTATAATTACTGAAGTGTTTTTCTATTAATGATACCAGAAAATGTGCAGATTATGGGATGCCCATGAAACTATCAATTGTTATCAAGCACGTTATTTTTTTCTTTCTTTCTTTTCAAAATTTTTATTTTCCCTTCTAAAAATTTAACAAATTTAAACTTTGTTTTGTAAAATGTGCTACGAATTTCTGTTAAGTTTTCGGAATGACAATAGTATTGATTTTGGAAGTAAATCTATTTTTGACGGCGAGCAGACCAAAAACATTACAAACGTTGGACACAGATAGAATTTATTTTCTTTTTTTATTATATATTTTTTTTATTCTTCTTCTCCTTCCTTCTTTTTTTTTACTAGATATGTCGCAATTTAAGAATTCTGTAATTCAAAAAACTTTATTTTTTTTTAATCTTTTCTTTTAAATCCAGAGATCAGAGATATATTTGGGCAGAAGTCCTTTAAAGTCAGTTTAGTGAAAAAAGATGTCATTATTATGTAATTACTCCAAAAATTCTCTATTTGATGTCATCCTAAACGAAGAATTTTTCGTAAAAACATTCAAAGAACATCGTAAATTAAAAACAATACGAAAATTTTCTAATACATTTTCTCGTTCGTGTTATAATTTTTAATATGATACGTAATTCCAGTAAATTACGGGAGCGAAACTATAATTTTAACTTAAGTACAAGTTTAAGTTATACTGTTAAGTCTTAAATTCTATTTAAACTTCTATTTTTCCTTTACTTTAACTAATATCAAATCACGAGCTAAGTTTACTAAGCTTATTTCGCATATTTTATTTATCGTCGTCGTTTGGATTGTCACAAATCAAATTATTTTCACATTTTCTTACATAATTATTTTAAATTATTAATTGTAGAGTGTATCAGAGTTACCGAAAACTCGTATAAGCTTATAGAAAGAGTCGATATACACGATAATAATTTTTTATTAGTGAAAATTTAAAGAGGAATCATGCCCCAATTTTTCCTTTTTTTTCCTTCCTATCTAGAAAAAAAAATCTGTGTTAAAAGGGCGATGAACAATTTCTTTTTATTTAGTTTTTAAGAAACTTTTAAGATTTATTGAATTATATTTTATAACTGGTAAAGCAATAATGCTAGTGTTTTATTAATAAATATAAACACGAGTTTCAACACTTTCATAATATATGAAAGTATTTTAATTCGACTTTTTAATTCTATAAGCATTAAAGTTTTAAAAAAATGTGTTTAGTTTCCTGTTACGACTAATTAGAGAGATCAAATTTTCATTTCTAGCTGTTCAATTTAAAGTAATAATGGAAAGTATAAGCTAAAGAGAGTATACACTTCATCTAATGAATAGAAACAATTGTTTGAGATTAAATGGACGTAGCCAATTGGCTCAACCTTTGTCATCTCATTATTAAAGAGACTCGTGACTTAGCAGAAGAATCCTTCCAAATAGACACACCTTCCAGCACTAATCCTAAATGTAATCCAGTTGCACTTAATTATTCGTGTAAAGGATGAAGAAGAAGTGTAAAAAATAAAGGAAAAAATAATATGTATATGTGTATTATAAGATACTTTATGCAATAAAGACATTTTCTAACGGGAAATTTAAAAAATTTCAAAGAGAATTTTACTTTAGTTAAATAGTCGAAAGCACGAAACTCATTTTTTAGCATTATTTTGAGATTATTTTAAACGATTTTCATCCAATGGTACTTTGGCACGTGATGCCCGAAATATTTTCTTGTTCTTGTATTTTCGTTAATGCCACTTTTTTTCATTTTTGGAGAAATTTTTATCGTTTTTTGGTCCGGAGAGACTCTCAACAAAGAAACCTGAGTTTAGTTGTCAGAAGGAAGGAAAAAAAAACATCTCTTGAGACACTCTGTCCTCTCATTTCTTTCTTTTACTATTTCCAGAAAGTTGAAGATTGGTTAGGTTCGATTTGACACTTTTATAATCCCTCAGATAGATAGATTATTGTCCTGCTGTTTAAAAAACCCAACAAATTCCCTATATTCATTATATTATGTTGCACTCTCTTATTCGGTTATTAAATGCATCCTTTTTTATCTTCTAAACGAAGGCAATAAATTTATTCTCAACAATAAAGTCAAAGCAATATTCTAGAGAATAGTCTGCTTAACGTAAGATTGCTCCCGAAAGAAACAATTTTTTTTTTTTCAACCAGATCTTTTTAAGATCCATTTAATATTTATATATTGCTAAGATAATTTTTACTTTTAAATAATATTTTTCCATATTTAAACATATTTTTTCTTTGTTTATTTATTCTTTAGAATCCTTAAGTCTGAAGTTCTTAAAGTTAGGAGTTCCGGGAGCCGTACAGAACGGCGATCCTATATGGTTACATTGTGATTTTGATTTAGAAGGCGATCCACTATATTCTGTTAAATGGTATAAGAATAACGTCGAATTCTACAGATATCTACCAAGTAAGAAACCGCCGGGTCGTAAATATAACTTGCTAGGAGTCTACATGGACGTAAGTATTCGAAAGAGATTTGTTAATTGTAGTAGATGTTGACTATATCGTTTTTCATCCCGTTGTTTCAATTATAAATGTCTTCCTTTATGTCCAATCTTCGTCTTTACTCTCGCAAAATGTACGGTAGGAAAGTAACTTATGGTCACGTGACCTGTCCATCGGACGGCCAAAGAAATAAATAGCTCCCACAAGAGTAACATTAAGACATTTCCTAACTACAATATAAAAGAAAACGAGTTATTTTCGGATAAGCCGATACATCAATCTACTTTTAAATCTTTAATTATTGTTTTGGCTATTATATGTTTTTATTATTTTATAAGTATAAGAACTTCATTATTTACAGCAAAGCGAACTGATTAAATTAGTCTACAAATATAACTTACGTATAGGCTTATGTATATGTAAAGAAGAGAAGAGAGAAGGAGAGGATGGAAAAAATTACAAAAAATAGAAAAAATTCACTTCTCAAACTTATTAAAAATAATTCAATTATTACTTATTTAACGTCGTTTAATTAATCTTTTTAATTATCAAATTACATTAGTTTCTCTTGAAAGAATGATTACTTTATATATTAAAAAGTCAAAGAGGCGTTCAGTTATACAGTTTCTTTTTTCCTTCTCTCTCTCTCTCTCTCTCTCTCTCTCTCGCTGTATTTTCTTCATTTTTAAAAGTTTCTTGCACGCTACTTCTCATTTTTATTTATAAGAATTGCTATTCAATGATAGGATATCATAGTAAAATTTAATAATAATACCTTTACTGCCAAAAATTTTCTCCTTTATCCCCCTAAGGTAGCATAATCCTTTGATGATCCGAGTGTCATCGAGTATTATCAATAGCGGAATGATGATAATCCCTAATCCGGATTATCACTTTGCTATTATTCTCTTCTCCAGCTTAAGGGCTAATCGCATTAGTTTAGTTTCCTTTCTTTTATTTTCCTCTTTATCAAAATATCATATTATTTAATGGAATTAATAAATTAAAAGTTTCGGTTGTCGAATACATTAAAGAATAATTGCCAATTTTGCATTTTTATTAATTATGATCTAGAAATATAAATTCTTTTAAAAAAAAGTAAGTAAATAAAAATAAACAAGAGTTCATCACTTATCAATAAACGTCTTGCTTATGCATATAATTTAAAACTGCGTGCATATGATTAATGATAGGTTATGAATATTTTTAAAAATGCTTAATAAATATAGGGTTAGTAAATTTGTAGTAAAAACAGTAATTATGAAATTAATGTAGCTAATAATTTTAACTAATGTTGAAGTTTTTTAAGAGTTTTTTTTTTTCCTTAAAATTGGATAATATGTTAAAACGATATTAAAAGATTGCTTGAATTTGCTGGTTTTCTCAGCGTGCACGACTGTTTATAATTAACTCTTCTATCTACAGCAGTGCTCCTAATGTCTCTAAGTAGAGTGCCTGGAGTAATCTGTTATTAACTCAGAGTATATTAACAACTCTCGAAGCGATCGCGAGCTACCGATTGAGAAACTTCGATTTTAAAAAACCCGTAGCATCGATTAACAAACGATTGTAATTATAAAATTTATATTTATTAAATGTATAATATCTTATTAACATAAGTAAATTTATTTGAGCGAGTGCCATTATGTTTAATTTTAAAATTATTTTTTATATTAATAATTATTATATTTATGTATTAATATCGACAACTTTTCAACGTTTTAAAGCAGCTAAAATGCGCCCATCCTTGAGAATTCTTAAATATGTTAATAGAATAATAAATAGTTTACATTTATTAAAATTTTAAATATATGCAAAAGAGATTTTTAGCAATTATTTTGGCGAGAAATATTTAACAGGATAAAAATTTCAAATATAAAAATTCATTTAAAGAACATTTTGGTTTGCTTCAATTGTGACACGAAGACATTTTTCTGTTTGAAGTTTTGTTCTAGAATGGAAATGAAGACAATAATTTGAATGCAGTCATTAAGAATGTGAATAGGTGATGGGATGGTTTAATTAACATGCTGATTGTTTCGTGTCAGAAGTGCTGACGAAGATTGCTTGTTTGTACNAGTTGAAGATTGGTTAGGTTCGATTTGACACTTTTATAATCCCTCAGATAGATAGATTATTGTCCTGCTGTTTAAAAAACCCAACAAATTCCCTATATTCATTATATTATGTTGCACTCTCTTATTCGGTTATTAAATGCATCCTTTTTTATCTTCTAAACGAAGGCAATAAATTTATTCTCAACAATAAAGTCAAAGCAATATTCTAGAGAATAGTCTGCTTAACGTAAGATTGCTCCCGAAAGAAACAATTTTTTTTTTTCAACCAGATCTTTTTAAGATCCATTTAATATTTATATATTGCTAAGATAATTTTTACTTTTAAATAATATTTTTCCATATTTAAACATATTTTTTCTTTGTTTATTTATTCTTTAGAATCCTTAAGTCTGAAGTTCTTAAAGTTAGGAGTTCCGGGAGCCGTACAGAACGGCGATCCTATATGGTTACATTGTGATTTTGATTTAGAAGGCGATCCACTATATTCTGTTAAATGGTATAAGAATAACGTCGAATTCTACAGATATCTACCAAGTAAGAAACCGCCGGGTCGTAAATATAACTTGCTAGGAGTCTACATGGACGTAAGTATTCGAAAGAGATTTGTTAATTGTAGTAGATGTTGACTATATCGTTTTTCATCCCGTTGTTTCAATTATAAATGTCTTCCTTTATGTCCAATCTTCGTCTTTACTCTCGCAAAATGTACGGTAGGAAAGTAACTTATGGTCACGTGACCTGTCCATCGGACGGCCAAAGAAATAAATAGCTCCCACAAGAGTAACATTAAGACATTTCCTAACTACAATATAAAAGAAAACGAGTTATTTTCGGATAAGCCGATACATCAATCTACTTTTAAATCTTTAATTATTGTTTTGGCTATTATATGTTTTTATTATTTTATAAGTATAAGAACTTCATTATTTACAGCAAAGCGAACTGATTAAATTAGTCTACAAATATAACTTACGTATAGGCTTATGTATATGTAAAGAAGAGAAGAGAGAAGGAGAGGATGGAAAAAATTACAAAAAATAGAAAAAATTCACTTCTCAAACTTATTAAAAATAATTCAATTATTACTTATTTAACGTCGTTTAATTAATCTTTTTAATTATCAAATTACATTAGTTTCTCTTGAAAGAATGATTACTTTATATATTAAAAAGTCAAAGAGGCGTTCAGTTATACAGTTTCTTTTTTCCTTCTCTCTCTCTCTCTCTCTCTCGCTGTATTTTCTTCATTTTTAAAAGTTTCTTGCACGCTACTTCTCATTTTTATTTATAAGAATTGCTATTCAATGATAGGATATCATAGTAAAATTTAATAATAATACCTTTACTGCCAAAAATTTTCTCCTTTATCCCCCTAAGGTAGCATAATCCTTTGATGATCCGAGTGTCATCGAGTATTATCAATAGCGGAATGATGATAATCCCTAATCCGGATTATCACTTTGCTATTATTCTCTTCTCCAGCTTAAGGGCTAATCGCATTAGTTTAGTTTCCTTTCTTTTATTTTCCTCTTTATCAAAATATCATATTATTTAATGGAATTAATAAATTAAAAGTTTCGGTTGTCGAATACATTAAAGAATAATTGCCAATTTTGCATTTTTATTAATTATGATCTAGAAATATAAATTCTTTTAAAAAAAAGTAAGTAAATAAAAATAAACAAGAGTTCATCACTTATCAATAAACGTCTTGCTTATGCATATAATTTAAAACTGCGTGCATATGATTAATGATAGGTTATGAATATTTTTAAAAATGCTTAATAAATATAGGGTTAGTAAATTTGTAGTAAAAACAGTAATTATGAAATTAATGTAGCTAATAATTTTAACTAATGTTGAAGTTTTTTAAGAGTTTTTTTTTTTCCTTAAAATTGGATAATATGTTAAAACGATATTAAAAGATTGCTTGAATTTGCTGGTTTTCTCAGCGTGCACGACTGTTTATAATTAACTCTTCTATCTACAGCAGTGCTCCTAATGTCTCTAAGTAGAGTGCCTGGAGTAATCTGTTATTAACTCAGAGTATATTAACAACTCTCGAAGCGATCGCGAGCTACCAATTGAGAAACTTCGATTTTAAAAAACCCGTAGCATCGATTAACAAACGATTGTAATTATAAAATTTATATTTATTAAATGTATAATATCTTATTAACATAAGTAAATTTATTTGAGCGAGTGCCATTATGTTTAATTTTAAAATTATTTTTTATATTAATAATTATTATATTTATGTATTAATATCGACAACTTTTCAACGTTTTAAAGCAGCTAAAATGCGCCCATCCTTGAGAATTCTTAAATATGTTAATAGAATAATAAATAGTTTACATTTATTAAAATTTTAAATATATGCAAAAGAGATTTTTAGCAATTATTTTGGCGAGAAATATTTAACAGGATAAAAATTTCAAATATAAAAATTCATTTAAAGAACATTTTGGTTTGCTTCAATTGTGACACGAAGACATTTTTCTGTTTGAAGTTTTGTTCTAGAATGGAAATGAAGACAATAATTTGAATGCAGTCATTAAGAATGTGAATAGGTGATGGGATGGTTTAATTAACATGCTGATTGTTTCGTGTCAGAAGTGCTGACGAAGATTGCTTGTTTGTACCATCTACATAATATAAAACGCAGCAAATTTTAAAATTCCTGGATTTGTTTTAAAACTGTTTTACTAAGAATAAAAATATAAAATTAAAATAGAAAAAAAAATGTTCAGTAAATAAATAAATAAGAAACAAAACTTTAAGCGAATTGTTTTCTTTTATAATTAATTTTCTTTATTTTGTAATTACCACCAAATTCTATTGAGTTCTACTCGAGTATTACCAAACCAGAAGACAAACAAAGTCTATCTTTGTTGTGTTTAGATTACTTTTCGTTTGTTATTTTCTATCAGTTTGTTAAGAAAATTTAGAAGATTGCTAGTTGTTAGAAAACAACTTTCTTGCTCTTTAGTTTTACCTTCATTTTACTGATGCTTTGAGATTCTAAATTATTGAATGTATTGAAGCAAATTGTTTGGGAAATGAGGTTGATAATAATGGAATGTATAGAGAATCGGGTTATTAAGTACAGCTGCTAACACATTTAGAGAAATATCTACAAATTAGCGTTTGCCATCGATGAAACTGAACATGATCCATAATCTATGGAATCGTTTAATAAGGTTCATTTAGCTAGAGACATAGATATAGACTAGATGCAAAAATTAATCTACTGCTAATTACAGAAGCTATGTTAACTCTATTGTCAGGAACATCGGGAAATATGACAATAACGATTTGGAAATGCTACATAAACTGAATTTAATTTATTATAAGGCTATATTCATTGATTATAGACTATGGAATATAAGATTAGAGTACATTATGTGCTAATATTCTTGCACTAAAATCCTCTTAAGAATCTTTGAATTATATTAAAATCTCCATTCAATTAAATTTTCTGTAAATATAATGTTTTTTTTTTTCAAATTACATTTAATATATTCAATAGCTACAAAATATACAATATAAAATTAAAATGCATCTTAATACTTTTTTATACAACATATCTGTATTTTTACGCTTTATATAAACTATAGTTTTCTATTAAAAATAAACATGTTTCTCGTTATCTATCAATATAATTTCAATAGAATTTAATCAGCTTATTATCTTTATTATGCTATAGAATTGAATTATCCTTCATTATTTTCTTATTGCTGTACTTTTTTTTGAAACCATGATGAATGAATTGTTGTAGGATATAAAATTATTTTGCTTCAATAATTTTAATAAGAAATATTATATAGCCTAGTATCCATGCAGTAAATATTTGAATCTGTGTACTATATATTATACAACAAGAAATATTTAATACGGTATTTATTATCATTTGCAGCCATAAAAAATTAATTAGTTATTTAGAGATACTGACTATTGTAGAAAATAATAATAATAATAATGTTATATTTTAGCCTACTTAACCCACACACATCTTAAGAAGTTTTGAATTAAGAAATAAGTATTTTTAAAGCCACTATTTCTTTTGTAATCGTCATAAAAGATAATTTTTATGTTAAGTAAAAAGTTTTTTAATAAATTAAAATGTATGCGAGTGTAATTTTCCTAGAAAATCATTAATAGCTAAAGAAGGAAAGGAAACAGATCTGTGGGATACAAAGAAGAGGCACTTGGCTTAACATTCTCTTTGAAATGACTCCAAGACTTGTTCCAGATGTTGCAATTGTGTACCACAAACGATATCTCAAGTGCTATTTGTCTCCATTAAGAAAGAGATGTTAACTCAAACTGCAACCTTAATCAAAGTAAATTTAACACCTTCTTTCTATTAAGATAATTGATGATTAATATATGTAAAACCATCATCTAACTGGATTTACTTTTTACGATTTTCGTCAATTTATATATTATCAAACATTAAGAGAGAAAATAAGAAGTTTTAGTAGATGCAAAACGCTTCCATTTTTATAAGCACGAAAACCTTTGACTATAAACTAATGAAAATTAAAAAATAATAATATATTTCCTCGAAACTTTTTAGTTATTAATTGAATTTTAGTAAGAGCTTTCGAAAATTCTTTTCTTAGCTTGAAAGTTTCCATCTCTTGTAGAAGAGAGGCAGAAATATTCTTATCTTTGCTCCGATTTAAAGAAGAAAAAAAATGAATAAATATTTTATAGCTGTTTTATTATTAATAAATTTATTATTAAAAAGTATAAATTACATCGAACGTATAGCCGCATTTAGAAATTAATTAGTTAAGAGAATAAGTCGCATTTTCTTTTAGAAAAATTAATGTATTTTTACCGGGGCGGCTAAGTGGATTTTTACTAATAAATAAAATTGGCAAAGAAAAATTTCGCCGCTAGATTTAATTAATTATATTTAGGATAAAATAATAATTAGAATAATTTTCAAGAATATTAAATACGATCTGACTATAAATCTGTCAAGGAGGGAGAGAGGGATAGGATAATAATTTAAAACCTATAGAAACGGTAGTATTTTAAGAACGATTTATATTCTTCTCTTAAACCATAAAGGTTTTTATCGTCAGTTTTCTTCTATCTCTATTAAAGTAGTTTCCTCCGGGGATGACATCTGGCCTGGAAATTACACTATTCTCTTTTTGTTCCTCTGTGTTTCTCTCTAAATGTCTTCATCGTTTACGAAATGACTAATCTAAGAGCGACCGGAATAGAAAATTATCAGTTCAACTAAAATGTCAGTTAAATTGATGATTAAAGTCTTTTAAATTACTACAGTACGTAAGGAATGTTAATTTTTTCCCTTTTTGCAGATAATATCCAATTATTCTTTCAATTTTTGTCTGATTATGCCTATACGTATGTAAAAAGATCGAGCAAATTAATATTCTTTCAGTAATTAGTGCTCAGGATAAAAGGGGGAAAAACACAAAATTTAATAATTTGATAGATAAATATTCAGATAACTTTTGCTTCAGTTTTAATAAAAAGATTAATTTCATTAATAAATTAATTGCTTTAGAATCTTTTTTCTCGAAAATCAAAATTGGTCAACAAGAAATTGAACGACAGAACAGCAACATATAGGAAATCAACTTTTATAATTTCTTTTTGGCTGAAAGAAAGAATGCAGACTTTTACGTGATAGAAGGCCTTGGTTTATCACAAAAATGAAAAAATGTACTGGTACGTAGCAGTTGATTTCGGTTTTGTTCCAACTTGTGCTCTTTTCTTTTATTTTTACACAACCTTTTTGCTAATCTCTCCAATTCTAAACAGAGGCGGAGAGATTACTTTTGCTAGTTTTAATAATAATTTCTTTTCTTTTTTTTCAATTAAGAAGTTGAACTAAATGTAATAACGTAGTTTGTTGTAATATATTTAAACGTTAACTTAATTTTTCTCAACTTTTTAATATTGAAATTCTAAAGAACGAACTGGATTGATCCTTGTTTCTCCGTTTATTCTAAATATTAAATGAACTTTCTACATAAACATTTATAATTTAAATTTAGATATAAAATTAATTTACGCATAATTTTACCACTAAAACTACTAATTTTTCATTATTTCCTTATATTGCTTGGTATTAATTTTCCACTTTGTCTTAAGTTATAATTCTGCTTTTCATTTTCAAGTAGGATCTAACTTATTATTACCGTAATATTAAATCTGCCGATAAGTTTCAATAGTACTTAGTTTATTTAACTGTAAATGTAAAATAATTTTATTTTTACAGCTTCATATATCCATTACCTCTCTAATTATGTAAGTTATAGATGCAGACTTTATGTTATCTCAGTTTTCTTAGATATAATAATAGTACTAGTCATAATTTTAAATCTTAGTTTTTCAATTACCCACAGACGTATAGCATTTTCTAATTATATCACAGGAAAACATCTGGAAAGGAATTATCTCCAGGTGTCATGTTAGTTTCTTAAGGCATTTCAGGTTTTTTTTAAATAGTATAAAGTATAAATT
The DNA here is from genome assembly GCF_000671375.1 of Centruroides sculpturatus. Classification (NCBI taxonomy): domain Eukaryota; kingdom Metazoa; phylum Arthropoda; class Arachnida; order Scorpiones; family Buthidae; genus Centruroides; species Centruroides sculpturatus. Next base: position 280,206 of record NW_019384687.1, read on the forward strand.
AATATAATTTCTTAAAATAATTGCTAAATTATTGCTTAATTAAAATAAAGCAATAATTTGAATTAAATTATAGCTAAAATTTTGTCTATGTTTAATTATAATTTTCAATTAACACTAGTCACTAGACATACTCTTAATTCATTAATTAGCTGTCGATAAAATTCTATTTCTTCAGTTAGCTCGAGGACTAATATTAGTTCAGGTGTAGGTGTAATGTTAGTTATCCAGTTAGCTTTAGGTGCAATGTTAGTTTTCCACATTAACTCTTGGTGTACCGTTAGTGCTCCAGTTAGCTGTAGATATAATATTACTTTTCCAGTTAGCTTTAGGTATAATGTTCTTTAGATAAATACAGAGATGCCTCAGGCGATTTTGCCACTGAATCTATCTATTTATCAACTTAGATAGATACAAATAAAAATATTTTATTTTTGAAATAACTATCAACAATTTTCGTAGTTTTTTATAATTTAAAATTGACGCTTTTTAATTTTTTTTTAAAGTGATAATGCAAAAATAAATTTTAAAAAAAAAATTCGATTTTGTATATATCCGGGATTACTTTGAGAATTGCACTCGCCTTTTTTGTTTTTCCTCTACTGTAAATACAATAAGGCCATTCTGTATCTGCATACCGATTGCTATCATGCTTCCTGGAAAAAAAAGATTCTAACAAAAAAATAAAAAATATAAAAAAAAAGAAGTAAAAGAAACGGCCGCATTTTGAAATCGTCAGAAGATGTTGCAAATTTATGGAATGCATCTCTTCGGTACGCGAATTTAAAGAAAAAAAAAAGAGAAAAACTTTTTTAAATTTTAGCATCAGTTAGTTTAACGGCACTCAAAACGAGTTAGAAAATATCTTCTTAAATTTTTGAAAAAGGTTCCGATTGCTGAATATACTGAATATACTTTTAAAAAAAATACATACATAACTTATATATCTATGTATATATGTATATAAGACATCGTTATGTGATGTACTGTACAGTTCGTACGGTGCGGTTCTTCTATAAAGTAATCTGAAGTTATTTAATGTATAAGTAGCATGTGCACTGAACTTAGAGATAATTTGGTCTAAATTATGGAAGTTTCCGTAAAGGTCATAGGAAAGAGCAGGAATATAACGATCTTATTAAAGTTCACTGTAAAGGACGAAATTGTTTGTTTCTTTTAAAAATTCGATACTTTCCTTTTATTTAATAGAGAAATATAACCATATATTTTTACTTAATGTTTATTATAAACATATATAGCCTATATTTTTAAAATAGTTACTTGAATTTCATTAAAATGTTATACAGTATTCAATAATAGGCAATTTGTCTCTCAAGGAAATAATAATATTATTTATATTGATAAAAAAATGATATATTTATACGGAATATGTAAAAAAAACTGTCCCAAAGGAAAATTGTACGTCATGTAAAATATATAAATCTTATCAATATAATTGCATTTAGTCACGATTTCATTTAATAGATTATTCAAATTTTTTAAAACAAATATTAAATAATAAAAATTTATTATTTTTAGAATTTTACGTAAGTTATATTTAATGAAAATAAAATATATATGCCTAGAATTATGACTAATTTAATAATTTCGAAGCTGCGAATAATTTATAATTGAATAATAAATAATAAAGGTCATAAACTAGGGATAAAATGTGATTAATCGTGCAGATAGCATTTATAACTTTTATAAAAGTGATATATCATATTTAGAAGAAGAAATTAAGACTGGAGAATTCATCTGTAGGTTGGTAAGAGTGCAAGTGGTGAAATGGTGCCATTGATCTAATAGTGTACCAATAAACACTAGTTAAGAAAAATCCTTTAATGCCTTCTTACTTTATCTGCCCAGTTTCGATTAGATATAAAGATAAATGGTAACGTTTATTAGAAATCAGCTTTCAATCAGGTAACAATTGAAAAATAAAGGTAGAAGGGGAAACGAATCAAATATTGTCTTAATAAGGTATATAACTCATTATCTATCCTAAGAGACTCTTTTCGAATTAAAATTTACTATTTCGCTGCAATGGAAAAAGGTATAATTGCACCTAACAAGCACAATTGCACCCTGGCTAAATAAGTTGTCTTTTCCATTAGAGGGTGACTATCTAGGTCATGCGAGTCTCTCTCTTCGGATAATGTAACTAGTTTTGCCTAGTTACTAAGACATTAAGGCCGTAAATATTTTTGGATAGATTTACGTCTAGTTGTACGACCGCTACGAAACTAGCAAAAATTAAAAATTATGTTTATAATTGAGAACGAACGTGACAGTGAAAAAATATAGTTAATTTGTTCTTTTATCAGCTATCGCAGTCCAACGAGAGTTACGTGTACTTGTACAGAACAGATTTAAATACGGAAGGAACATACGCATGCGAGGTATCTACAGAAGCACCTTTATTCAAGACTGTCAAAGCCGAGGAGGATTTGCGTGTGTACGGTGAGTGAAAATGTGAGTTATTTATATCAATTGTTTCAACATTTTTGTACAACATTCGAGAAAATGCGCTTATTTAAATTTATAAACAAAGGGCGCATTCTTTGTTTTATTTTTTATTTTTTTTTATTTTTTATTTTTTCTTACTTCGAAGTTGAATACTTGCTGCACAATATTATCTTCTAACACCAGATCGTCTGACGTAATAGCCTAACATCGATCAAGAGTGTTGGTGTTCCTGCTGCATTTCTGCATTAACCTTATCGTTTTGTATTCAGAATATGCACGAGCGACTTATGTTCCAATAGAAACAACATCGATCTCGGTAATTGAATCCTAGATTAAATTTATTTTCCAAAATAATACCGAAATTTAATAGTGTTTATTCAATATGTCATTCCGTTTCGGAAATGTAAATTTTTAAAAATAAAAATAAAAAAAAATATGTATTCGTTAAAATAGCAATTGAAGGTATATTATGAGTAGAAAATTCATTAATAAACCGGATCCAATTCTAAAGACGTTTCGTCGTTTCGTAATTGCTTGTTTGAGACAACATTCAACCATCGATCTGTTCTCGAAGGCAAGCATCGTCGAAACAAACTCCACTAACATTGTTTGAAGTTCTGTTACACTGAAATACGCCTACAGACATTTCGTTGGTGAAAGTCCGATATCCGATTGCCGATCACTTTTTTTACCTTTCTCATTTAGTGCCGCGATTTTTGGTAGCAAAAGTTTCTCTTACATTATTCATCCATCCGGCCACACAATGGACGAATTATATCCGGAGCATAACCTATCAAATTTCACTCTTTAATATACCAGTCGAAGTTTTCGTCCGAAGATATCATTCAATGTTTTTGACTATAAGACAAAAAGTTATGTTTCGGAGACACTGGAGTGATCGGCAGAGCGAGTTTTAAGAGACTTATATAGCGCTTGCATTACCTTTCTTGCAATTTTTATGTCTGGCGGTGACGAAATCTGCGCTGCAGTTATAATATTTATTCCCGCTTGATAATTTATTATTTTTGTTTAACGGTTGAAAAACTGATGCGAGTTTGTACAGACATAAACCTTTTCAGTTCTATAGTTAGAATGATTAAAGTTAGTCAATGTGTGCCCACATCTCTACGCTATCTACTAGTTGGATAGAAAGCATTAGGACAAATTTCTTTTTTATTGTTAGTGCGGGTACCACTTCCTTTTGGTCGTGAGCGAGCCTGTCCAATGAAATATTCACAATACATCTCAGCCGAAGCCAATACCTGAATGGCTGTTGGCCTTCCAACTTCAATAAAGACGTCAGGATAGACTAGATCCTATTAAGTAAGATTCCATTACAAAAATAAACTCGTAGCTGGCAGACTTTAGTCCGATCGCGTACACGTAATTAAAGGTGACGAATATGGCACCTGGATAAACATGACAGTAAAACCTCCCTCTTCTTTTTTATCTTTTTTTTTCTAATTATTTATTGATAGTTTCAACATATAAATATAATGCAACTATTTCTATCTGGTGTAATTTTAGATAATCTTTGTACGGTAACCGCTCATTGGCTAGTGGTCGAGTGACATAGGAATACTTTTTGTTAAATTGATTCATATTGATTTTTATTCCCCGGTGGAAGCGGGAAAACTACGAGCTCTTTTATTTCCTTTAACAAGATCAGAAAGAAAATAGTTGGTTTCCAATAGATCTAGGGGATATCGAAAGCAACTATAATTGTTAGATGCGTAACACCAACCTTGCATCTCAGTTCATGATATAGTCCTGCTCTCCTCATTGTTATCAATAAATCCGGCGTATTGAACTCGATAAGTCAATTGGTTTAGCTATTGTTAAAGAAAAATAAAAGGTCTTTGGATGTTGTCGTCTTCAGCATTTTGTTTCTTAAAAAATCGTTGGAATTTGGCCTTTGGCTGATTTTTAACAATTATTTGGATTGGCGGTGTTTAAGAGAAATGCCAGTACAGTTTCGTTTTGTTACATACATCTGACGCAAAGCAGCGATCGTTTCTGAAGGATAAGGGGAAAAAATAATAATAGAGTAATTCCTTCCAGGTATAAAAGTTCGGATTTTATTTAACTAACTACAGGAAACGTCGAAAGTTTTCGCGATCGGTAAATAAAGACAATGCAATAGCTAGAGTTACTGTTTAGGATCTGGTTCATTAGACACCTGTCAAGGTGTATTTACATAGTAAATATTCCAGATATACCAACAAAAAGCAACTAAAAAACAGATGCAGTTTTTTTCTCTTCTATTGTTGAATTATTGATTGCGCCAAGTGGAAGAGAAATGTTTAGGAAATTAGCATGAAAGCGCGAGATGCGCTAAAGAGCTCAAATCGGATCGAATTCCGAGACATTTTATATTTCAACAATTGTCCCTTTATACTTAATTGAGCAATTTAGTAAATTGTCGGTTCTATTGTTGCCAGAGTCTTTTCCGATCTGCTGAAACGACCAAAAATTTACAAGAAAAATGCTTCACGAAGATCATTAACTATATTCTCTTCTGGATAACAATTTTCTGTATAAAATCGAATTTACAATATAATTTGTGCAGTTTAAAAATAAAAATACCTTCACTACATTTATTTATTTTTATTTTTTTACTCAAACTAAACTTTTAATAAACAAAATAAATACAAGATTTTCCAGAATTTTATTAATGTAATTTCGATATAAGAATTTTATTTTTCGTATCAAGAAAAATACTTTGAAAATTACATAAAAATATAAATTATTATTATTATTTCATTATTTTTTCCCCGATTTTTGCTGCCTCTCACAACGAAATTTGTTTCGTTGGAGACATTGAACACTTATCTATCAACCTATATGGTTTTGTCTTGAAATATTGATCACGTCTGGTAGTTAGAAGGGAAAAAAAATTCTTTTAAACAAAAAATGAAATAAAACACTTTCTGAAAATTAGATATTAATATTCAGTTGCAAGATTTTTTTCCCGTTTACGAATTATCGGATTGTGGACTATCTGTAAATAATTGAGATGCGTTATTCATTTCGATCAAAAATCTGGAAAGTAATCTTTTGAATGCTAACTCTTAGTGGCAAGATGCTTGGAAAAGTCCCAAAGAATGGTTCAATTTCGGAAGAATCCCATGGGGAACTATCTAATCGATAACCTTCCGATCTATACATATGTAAGAAGACGTCAAACAAACAAAGTATTGTCACTTTGTTCCATGTCAGACAGCGATTCCTTTTTGTCACTTGCTGAGCAATTGAGACGCATAAGCTGACAAACATGTCTGTCATTGATTGTTGACAAGCTGAGATATTGTAAAAAATTTTTTTTAAAAAAATGGCTAAAGCATTTTTTGAAGAATGTCTTATCCACCACAAAAATCCTCTCTATTCGCAAATCTACTGATTTAATGTACTGTACAGTACAGGTGTTACAGATTGGATTTCTACACTGACACAGACAAACAACTTACAACTTTTAATAGATTTTAAACCACATTTTAAATAAATGTGAAATGTAAATTTTGTCGTAATTTTAAATATCTTTGAATAGATAATTTAATTTTAAAAGAAAAACCTTTCCCTTTTTTCAATTGCTATAAAATCGCTAGCGATTTATGCCGATTGATAGCATTTTGTCTGTGTTGCTTGTTATCTCTGCGGTTTCAAACAGGCACAGTTTACTTCAAAGACTCATTGTTATTACTCCTGTTAATTTACCATTGGTAATTATTCACTCAAAGATACTAAATATCGTGGAACATTGCCTACAATTGACCGTGCCATTTACTGACCAAGATCTGTGGCTTGTCAGGTGAGTCGAGACGTTTTGTTCGCTATGTCTCTTTCGAATAGTGGCTTTTCATCACCTAGGCACTTTGCTAAATTAACCATCCTTTCTGCGGTTAGCTGTGCGGTTATAGGGCGATTCAATATCAGATAAAACAAAAAATAAAAGAAATATGCTGACGCTCTATATTCCATTGGGATAACGTTGTATGCATGCATAACAAAACTATTGCTTAAATGCACGTATCGAGTGATATTTTAAAAGTGTTTTACTGTTTTTTTTTTCCTTCGCAGTAATGCCCAAAGAACTTCCTACAATTGACGGAATCGTTTCTCGTTACCAAGTAGGTGACGTACTCAACGTAACATGTACTTCAATTCCGTCCAAACCTGTATCCACCCTGAAATGGTTAGTTGATGACCAAGAGGTAAGAATAGATTCTTTCTGTTTTTTTATTATCAATATTAAGAATAAAGATAAAGACAGTAAGTTATTAAAAATTAGTAAAGCGTTCATCGAGAGGCCATCTTCCCTTTTTGAAAATGAAACATTCCATAGTTCCGAAACAATTAATTAGAAGAGTTCATTCGATGCAAATTCATATTTGACGTTATTTAATTCACGAATCAAATGAGATTAAATTTGAAAACTCGTTGAACAACATAGTAAAAGTATCTATCTATCGCATTTCCCTCCGCGAACATTTTTCACGTTTGATTACTTCAATTCGTGACAAATTCTCTTTCATTAGTGAACTTCCATTTATTAGATGAAAATGTCAGATGTATTGTTGAAAATATTCGATTATCATCGGATTGTTTTGTAACTTAATCAAGGATCTCCAAACCGATTATAACATATGCATGATTTACTTAAATTTTACGTTTTAATTACATATTATCACATAGGCACGTTTAAATTTTATATACGAAACGGTCTAATGAGATTTCTGGAAAATCGAATTTTAGCGTAGGTTTTCGAGAAACTTTTTATTTTATTTCTTCTCCTCTTCTTTTTATTAAAGAGTTGAGAAGAGACTACACGTTTAATTGATCTAGGTTACTTAGAAACTGTTAAATATTCATCAGTAGCTTATTTATATAGTTTTTGTACTTAGTATAGAAAAATAACAATAAAAACCGTAAAAAAAAAGTAACGTTAAACTCTAAATTAATCTGTTTTCGATTTTATTCCCCGTCTTAAATTGACTAAAGTCAATAATTTGAGAAAATGAATGATTTCTTGAGATGCCTTTTTTTCATTTTAATCAGCCTTTTTTTTAATACTCCAGCTGTAAATTAAACAAAGCAGTTGTTTCAAAAAGTAATACAAAATTAAATAAGTATAAAAAATACAGTCTGGTTTCTTCCCTTTCTTCCTCTTTTTCTCTTTTTTTTTTATTTTATATTTATTTTGCCTAAGAGGAAAAGAGCGAAGTAAAATAGGATTTTGTTGTGATATTTTGATAATGTCAGATATTTATTGACAGTATCGTATTGTGAGATGGTATCAAATTTTTATTGCGAGTATTTCATTGTTTTACATAAAGAAAATATACAGATATATACATATATTATTTTTATATTTTCAAAAATAAATTTTCTATATATATTTTTTCTTTTTAAGATTTTTCTTATCTGATATTTAAATAATATCGTGTTATTTCTTTTTTGTCGAATAAAAATTTGAACGTCTGGATCAGCAGTTAACTTTTTTTATTACTTTTATTGAGAATTATGGTTTCTGTAATCCTCCTATATCTTAAGTTCTGTAAAATTGAATTCGGTATCAATATATCATATGAAAATCTGAACGTATAAATATAGTAAGGTCATCTAAAAATAAATCAATATTGTTTCGGATCACACAAAAAAAATAAATCTGATCGTATAAAAATGTTATCAGGAAATAAAATATTTTTAATTAAATAGGAAGTAAATTGATCATTAATTAAAATAAAATTTAATTAATAATATGAAACGAATTAAAATGTATCTTATAATTAAGTAAAATTGTCTAATTATACAATTGAAATTAATAAGAATTTAAGATTTTGTAGTTTTGATTCCTCTTTAATTTTCTTTGCTGTATATAAATGAGATTAATGAGGAATCAAAATTGTTTAAATTACATGAATGCATTTGATAAGATGATAAATTACTTTCAGTTACATAAATAAAATTCAATTAAAAACTAAAAATAAAATCTTAATTTATTCTTTTAAGCTCGTGAAGAAAATTTTTTAAAAATATTATATGAGTGAAATTAATTTTTAAAAATGGAATAATTTCACTATAAAAATTTAAATTAGCTTCAGTTTCAGAGATAAAATTCGTTTAAAATGTGTAATTTAAGACATTTTAAATATATATAAGTTTATATAAAGTATAAAAGTTATATAAATTGAAGGTAAGAGTGGTTAAATGAAAAAGTTTGGTTTATAAAAATGAAATTAGCAAGAAGTAAGGAATGTTTCTTAGTTAGTTGCTAATATAATTATTCAGCTTTCATTGAATATAAACATAGAGTTTATTATAATCAGCATAGTTTATCGACAAGGGGATTGTGGATGGAAAAGGGAGAAAAGCATAAAAATAATATAAGGAGTATGATGCAGAGTATATGGAGACGACAACTCTGGTGTAGTTGAGTTAGCTTAAGCCGCTGGAGGAAAACGAATCCAGTGGGATGGTCAACTGTAATTAGGAACGATTCCTTCCTATTGTCATTACATCGCTCCTCTCACCAATAATTGTATTCTACTGGAATCACTATGAGGCACAATGCATCGGAAATCTTTTACGAATTCCTATTGGCTCGAGATAGGGAGTTAGAGTTTGTTTAACATTCCATCTACCTCCGATACGTGCAGATGGAAAGAAATGACCAAGTTATTCTCTTTTATAATTTGTCCCAACAAAACGGTAATACTAATTGCTTCGGACAACAAAAGGAGAATGTAGTTTTAACATCAATTGAAAGTGTAATTAATACAGTTTAGAAACGTCAATTTTAAATGATGTTATAAACATCCCACTACATTTACTTCTCTCTTGCGATCCACCCAGACTCTCTTGACAACGCTAATAGCATCTTCTTTCCCTATTCCATTTATCACGTGCGCCTCGTCCCTCTCTTTCCAGTGACATCTCTAACACATGTAATTTGTATTTATTCGAAAGACAGGTGTTCCGATTTCTGCCATTTAGATAAATTATACACATCTATGCTTCAAATCTCTTAACTATTTATAAAGTTTAAAGTCTAGTATTTTTACTTCAGGTAAATCCCAATTTCGAAACCCGCTATCCAATCCTACGTCATCCGGATGGTTTACAGAGTTCTAGAATTCGTCTGACTTTAGTCTTAGATCATCGCCATTTTCGTCGAGGAGTGATGAAGCTGCACTGCAAAGCATCTTTAGCGTTAATATATTCTAGTAGCAGCGAAGAGCTCGTTATAAGAGAAAGAGGATCTAGAAAGCCTGTCCAGAATGGTAACTATAAATGCTCATCTGCCTTGAATTAATATAATATCTCGTTTAGACACTAATTGCAAATTCTGTAAGAGTTTCCGAAACTTTTTTACGATATAGATAATAATTACTTCAATAATATACATGATGATTACTTCATTTTTTAATATCAGTTTCTGCCGTCTACTTAACAAATATAAAAATTTTCTCTACTTCTACAAGGGGAAAAAATTTATCTTCATCAGTTTAATGCCGAATACATCAGGATAATTGAAATATATTCTAATAACTAAGAAAAAATTTTTTCAGCCTTTATTATTATTTTTACTATCTAAACTTGAAAAAAATATACATAAATATATTTTTTACGCGAGTATCAGATTGTTTCTATTATTAAACATGACTCGATGACAATTTTATGACAATATATTTATTTTTTTTTCAATTAAAATGTTATTATTAAAAGTTTGAGTGTAGCCTATATATATATATATATATACACACACACACACTACCTGCAGAAAAATTTAATTTCGCAAAATTGACTTTTTGCACTAGAGTAATTAATCTTAATACTTCTAACATATTGTTTTTCTTTAATAACGTAATGGATTTGCTAAGAAACATTATTACTTTTTTTATTTTTTTTCTCGAGTAGAGTTTATCCATTGACAAATCGTTGAAAATAGACAATCTTGTAACAATATTTATGCTTTTTAAATAAAATTTCTTATAAAATATTTATAAATTTTATACTAAATTATGCAATCTTTACACGTCTTTATCATTGATTAAAAATTCACTAATTAAAAAAAAAACTCTTTTTCAATCACGTTTCACTTCATTTACATATAAATTTTTTATAAACGAGAATTATCTTTGTTAAAACTTTATCATTAAGTTTAATTTTATTATAATTAATAAGTGATTTTTCTTTAATGTATTATAATTTACACAATTAAGCATTAATCCGTAACAATAGCAAAGGATCTATAATTACTGAACCAATTTACAACAAGAAACTTCTGAACGGATGTCAAATTGCTTGCATCCCATGAGATTCATTCAATGAAACACGTAATTCCACAATCATTCGACTCATTTTGCTAGTTAACAAAATTACAAAATGTAAAATCTTTTATTTTGATTATGATTTTATAAAATTAATTTTCTAGAAAATTTATATTGTCTATTTAATGTCCAATACATAATTTATATTCGCCTGTATCCAAATAACAATTTTCATGAAAGCATATTGATTTAAATTATGAAAATTAATAACAGTTTTAAATTTCATTTAGTTAATTTTTAAAGTAAAGTAAACATAAGTTAGTCTATACAATTTTCTTGCTTATAAAAATTAATTATTGTGTATCTAAGCGAAATTTTTCTACAGAGAACGATGCGACTTTATTGATAATCTAAGAAAATTTAAGATATTTTTATTATTAATTTAATAAATNTTATGACTAATTTAATAATTTCGAAGCTGCGAATAATTTATAATTGAATAATAAATAATAAAGGTCATAAACTAGGGATAAAATGTGATTAATCGTGCAGATAGCATTTATAACTTTTATAAAAGTGATATATCATATTTAGAAGAAGAAATTAAGACTGGAGAATTCATCTGTAGGTTGGTAAGAGTGCAAGTGGTGAAATGGTGCCATTGATCTAATAGTGTACCAATAAACACTAGTTAAGAAAAATCCTTTAATGCCTTCTTACTTTATCTGCCCAGTTTCGATTAGATATAAAGATAAATGGTAACGTTTATTAGAAATCAGCTTTCAATCAGGTAACAATTGAAAAATAAAGGTAGAAGGGGAAACGAATCAAATATTGTCTTAATAAGGTATATAACTCATTATCTATCCTAAGAGACTCTTTTCGAATTAAAATTTACTATTTCGCTGCAATGGAAAAAGGTATAATTGCACCTAACAAGCACAATTGCACCCTGGCTAAATAAGTTGTCTTTTCCATTAGAGGGTGACTATCTAGGTCATGCGAGTCTCTCTCTTCGGATAATGTAACTAGTTTTGCCTAGTTACTAAGACATTAAGGCCGTAAATATTTTTGGATAGATTTACGTCTAGTTGTACGACCGCTACGAAACTAGCAAAAATTAAAAATTATGTTTATAATTGAGAACGAACGTGACAGTGAAAAAATATAGTTAATTTGTTCTTTTATCAGCTATCGCAGTCCAACGAGAGTTACGTGTACTTGTACAGAACAGATTTAAATACGGAAGGAACATACGCATGCGAGGTATCTACAGAAGCACCTTTATTCAAGACTGTCAAAGCCGAGGAGGATTTGCGTGTGTACGGTGAGTGAAAATGTGAGTTATTTATATCAATTGTTTCAACATTTTTGTACAACATTCGAGAAAATGCGCTTATTTAAATTTATAAACAAAGGGCGCATTCTTTGTTTTATTTTTTATTTTTTTTTATTTTTTATTTTTTCTTACTTCGAAGTTGAATACTTGCTGCACAATATTATCTTCTAACACCAGATCGTCTGACGTAATAGCCTAACATCGATCAAGAGTGTTGGTGTTCCTGCTGCATTTCTGCATTAACCTTATCGTTTTGTATTCAGAATATGCACGAGCGACTTATGTTCCAATAGAAACAACATCGATCTCGGTAATTGAATCCTAGATTAAATTTATTTTCCAAAATAATACCGAAATTTAATAGTGTTTATTCAATATGTCATTCCGTTTCGGAAATGTAAATTTTTAAAAATAAAAATAAAAAAATATGTATTCGTTAAAATAGCAATTGAAGGTATATTATGAGTAGAAAATTCATTAATAAACCGGATCCAATTCTAAAGACGTTTCGTCGTTTCGTAATTGCTTGTTTGAGACAACATTCAACCATCGATCTGTTCTCGAAGGCAAGCATCGTCGAAACAAACTCCACTAACATTGTTTGAAGTTCTGTTACACTGAAATACGCCTACAGACATTTCGTTGGTGAAAGTCCGATATCCGATTGCCGATCACTTTTTTTACCTTTCTCATTTAGTGCCGCGATTTTTGGTAGCAAAAGTTTCTCTTACATTATTCATCCATCCGGCCACACAATGGACGAATTATATCCGGAGCATAACCTATCAAATTTCACTCTTTAATATACCAGTCGAAGTTTTCGTCCGAAGATATCATTCAATGTTTTTGACTATAAGACAAAAAGTTATGTTTCGGAGACACTGGAGTGATCGGCAGAGCGAGTTTTAAGAGACTTATATAGCGCTTGCATTACCTTTCTTGCAATTTTTATGTCTGGCGGTGACGAAATCTGCGCTGCAGTTATAATATTTATTCCCGCTTGATAATTTATTATTTTTGTTTAACGGTTGAAAAACTGATGCGAGTTTGTACAGACATAAACCTTTTCAGTTCTATAGTTAGAATGATTAAAGTTAGTCAATGTGTGCCCACATCTCTACGCTATCTACTAGTTGGATAGAAAGCATTAGGACAAATTTCTTTTTTATTGTTAGTGCGGGTACCACTTCCTTTTGGTCGTGAGCGAGCCTGTCCAATGAAATATTCACAATACATCTCAGCCGAAGCCAATACCTGAATGGCTGTTGGCCTTCCAACTTCAATAAAGACGTCAGGATAGACTAGATCCTATTAAGTAAGATTCCATTACAAAAATAAACTCGTAGCTGGCAGACTTTAGTCCGATCGCGTACACGTAATTAAAGGTGACGAATATGGCACCTGGATAAACATGACAGTAAAACCTCCCTCTTCTTTTTTATCTTTTTTTTTCTAATTATTTATTGATAGTTTCAACATATAAATATAATGCAACTATTTCTATCTGGTGTAATTTTAGATAATCTTTGTACGGTAACCGCTCATTGGCTAGTGGTCGAGTGACATAGGAATACTTTTTGTTAAATTGATTCATATTGATTTTTATTCCCCGGTGGAAGCGGGAAAACTACGAGCTCTTTTATTTCCTTTAACAAGATCAGAAAGAAAATAGTTGGTTTCCAATAGATCTAGGGGATATCGAAAGCAACTATAATTGTTAGATGCGTAACACCAACCTTGCATCTCAGTTCATGATATAGTCCTGCTCTCCTCATTGTTATCAATAAATCCGGCGTATTGAACTCGATAAGTCAATTGGTTTAGCTATTGTTAAAGAAAAATAAAAGGTCTTTGGATGTTGTCGTCTTCAGCATTTTGTTTCTTAAAAAATCGTTGGAATTTGGCCTTTGGCTGATTTTTAACAATTATTTGGATTGGCGGTGTTTAAGAGAAATGCCAGTACAGTTTCGTTTTGTTACATACATCTGACGCAAAGCAGCGATCGTTTCTGAAGGATAAGGGGAAAAAATAATAATAGAGTAATTCCTTCCAGGTATAAAAGTTCGGATTTTATTTAACTAACTACAGGAAACGTCGAAAGTTTTCGCGATCGGTAAATAAAGACAATGCAATAGCTAGAGTTACTGTTTAGGATCTGGTTCATTAGACACCTGTCAAGGTGTATTTACATAGTAAATATTCCAGATATACCAACAAAAAGCAACTAAAAAACAGATGCAGTTTTTTTCTCTTCTATTGTTGAATTATTGATTGCGCCAAGTGGAAGAGAAATGTTTAGGAAATTAGCATGAAAGCGCGAGATGCGCTAAAGAGCTCAAATCGGATCGAATTCCGAGACATTTTATATTTCAACAATTGTCCCTTTATACTTAATTGAGCAATTTAGTAAATTGTCGGTTCTATTGTTGCCAGAGTCTTTTCCGATCTGCTGAAACGACCAAAAATTTACAAGAAAAATGCTTCACGAAGATCATTAACTATATTCTCTTCTGGATAACAATTTTCTGTATAAAATCGAATTTACAATATAATTTGTGCAGTTTAAAAATAAAAATACCTTCACTACATTTATTTATTTTTATTTTTTTACTCAAACTAAACTTTTAATAAACAAAATAAATACAAGATTTTCCAGAATTTTATTAATGTAATTTCGATATAAGAATTTTATTTTTCGTATCAAGAAAAATACTTTGAAAATTACATAAAAATATAAATTATTATTATTATTTCATTATTTTTTCCCCGATTTTTGCTGCCTCTCACAACGAAATTTGTTTCGTTGGAGACATTGAACACTTATCTATCAACCTATATGGTTTTGTCTTGAAATATTGATCACGTCTGGTAGTTAGAAGGGAAAAAAAATTCTTTTAAACAAAAAATGAAATAAAACACTTTCTGAAAATTAGATATTAATATTCAGTTGCAAGATTTTTTTCCCGTTTACGAATTATCGGATTGTGGACTATCTGTAAATAATTGAGATGCGTTATTCATTTCGATCAAAAATCTGGAAAGTAATCTTTTGAATGCTAACTCTTAGTGGCAAGATGCTTGGAAAAGTCCCAAAGAATGGTTCAATTTCGGAAGAATCCCATGGGGAACTATCTAATCGATAACCTTCCGATCTATACATATGTAAGAAGACGTCAAACAAACAAAGTATTGTCACTTTGTTCCATGTCAGACAGCGATTCCTTTTTGTCACTTGCTGAGCAATTGAGACGCATAAGCTGACAAACATGTCTGTCATTGATTGTTGACAAGCTGAGATATTGTAAAAAATTTTTTTTAAAAAAATGGCTAAAGCATTTTTTGAAGAATGTCTTATCCACCACAAAAATCCTCTCTATTCGCAAATCTACTGATTTAATGTACTGTACAGTACAGGTGTTACAGATTGGATTTCTACACTGACACAGACAAACAACTTACAACTTTTAATAGATTTTAAACCACATTTTAAATAAATGTGAAATGTAAATTTTGTCGTAATTTTAAATATCTTTGAATAGATAATTTAATTTTAAAAGAAAAACCTCTCCCTTTTTTCAATTGCTATAAAATCGCTAGCGATTTATGCCGATTGATAGCATTTTGTCTGTGTTGCTTGTTATCTCTGCGGTTTCAAACAGGCACAGTTTACTTCAAAGACTCATTGTTATTACTCCTGTTAATTTACCATTGGTAATTATTCACTCAAAGATACTAAATATCGTGGAACATTGCCTACAATTGACCGTGCCATTTACTGACCAAGATCTGTGGCTTGTCAGGTGAGTCGAGACGTTTTGTTCGCTATGTCTCTTTCGAATAGTGGCTTTTCATCACCTAGGCACTTTGCTAAATTAACCATCCTTTCTGCGGTTAGCTGTGCGGTTATAGGGCGATTCAATATCAGATAAAACAAAAAATAAAAGAAATATGCTGACGCTCTATATTCCATTGGGATAACGTTGTATGCATGCATAACAAAACTATTGCTTAAATGCACGTATCGAGTGATATTTTAAAAGTGTTTTACTGTTTTTTTTTTTCCTTCGCAGTAATGCCCAAAGAACTTCCTACAATTGACGGAATCGTTTCTCGTTACCAAGTAGGTGACGTACTCAACGTAACATGTACTTCAATTCCGTCCAAACCTGTATCCACCCTGAAATGGTTAGTTGATGACCAAGAGGTAAGAATAGATTCTTTCTGTTTTTTTATTATCAATATTAAGAATAAAGATAAAGACAGTAAGTTATTAAAAATTAGTAAAGCGTTCATCGAGAGGCCATCTTCCCTTTTTGAAAATGAAACATTCCATAGTTCCGAAACAATTAATTAGAAGAGTTCATTCGATGCAAATTCATATTTGACGTTATTTAATTCACGAATCAAATGAGATTAAATTTGAAAACTCGTTGAACAACATAGTAAAAGTATCTATCTATCGCATTTCCCTCCGCGAACATTTTTCACGTTTGATTACTTCAATTCGTGACAAATTCTCTTTCATTAGTGAACTTCCATTTATTAGATGAAAATGTCAGATGTATTGTTGAAAATATTCGATTATCATCGGATTGTTTTGTAACTTAATCAAGGATCTCCAAACCGATTATAACATATGCATGATTTACTTAAATTTTACGTTTTAATTACATATTATCACATAGGCACGTTTAAATTTTATATACGAAACGGTCTAATGAGATTTCTGGAAAATCGAATTTTAGCGTAGGTTTTCGAGAAACTTTTTATTTTATTTCTTCTCCTCTTCTTTTTATTAAAGAGTTGAGAAGAGACTACACGTTTAATTGATCTAGGTTACTTAGAAACTGTTAAATATTCATCAGTAGCTTATTTATATAGTTTTTGTACTTAGTATAGAAAAATAACAATAAAAACCGTAAAAAAAAAGTAACGTTAAACTCTAAATTAATCTGTTTTCGATTTTATTCCCCGTCTTAAATTGACTAAAGTCAATAATTTGAGAAAATGAATGATTTCTTGAGATGCCTTTTTTTCATTTTAATCAGCCTTTTTTTTAATACTCCAGCTGTAAATTAAACAAAGCAGTTGTTTCAAAAAGTAATACAAAATTAAATAAGTATAAAAAATACAGTCTGGTTTCTTCCCTTTCTTCCTCTTTTTCTCTTTTTTTTTTATTTTATATTTATTTTGCCTAAGAGGAAAAGAGCGAAGTAAAATAGGATTTTGTTGTGATATTTTGATAATGTCAGATATTTATTGACAGTATCGTATTGTGAGATGGTATCAAATTTTTATTGCGAGTATTTCATTGTTTTACATAAAGAAAATATACAGATATATACATATATTATTTTTATATTTTCAAAAATAAATTTTCTATATATATTTTTTCTTTTTAAGATTTTTCTTATCTGATATTTAAATAATATCGTGTTATTTCTTTTTTGTCGAATAAAAATTTGAACGTCTGGATCAGCAGTTAACTTTTTTTATTACTTTTATTGAGAATTATGGTTTCTGTAATCCTCCTATATCTTAAGTTCTGTAAAATTGAATTCGGTATCAATATATCATATGAAAATCTGAACGTATAAATATAGTAAGGTCATCTAAAAATAAATCAATATTGTTTCGGATCACACAAAAAAAATAAATCTGATCGTATAAAAATGTTATCAGGAAATAAAATATTTTTAATTAAATAGGAAGTAAATTGATCATTAATTAAAATAAAATTTAATTAATAATATGAAACGAATTAAAATGTATCTTATAATTAAGTAAAATTGTCTAATTATACAATTGAAATTAATAAGAATTTAAGATTTTGTAGTTTTGATTCCTCTTTAATTTTCTTTGCTGTATATAAATGAGATTAATGAGGAATCAAAATTGTTTAAATTACATGAATGCATTTGATAAGATGATAAATTACTTTCAGTTACATAAATAAAATTCAATTAAAAACTAAAAATAAAATCTTAATTTATTCTTTTAAGCTCGTGAAGAAAATTTTTTAAAAATATTATATGAGTGAAATTAATTTTTAAAAATGGAATAATTTCACTATAAAAATTTAAATTAGCTTCAGTTTCAGAGATAAAATTCGTTTAAAATGTGTAATTTAAGACATTTTAAATATATATAAGTTTATATAAAGTATAAAAGTTATATAAATTGAAGGTAAGAGTGGTTAAATGAAAAAGTTTGGTTTATAAAAATGAAATTAGCAAGAAGTAAGGAATGTTTCTTAGTTAGTTGCTAATATAATTATTCAGCTTTCATTGAATATAAACATAGAGTTTATTATAATCAGCATAGTTTATCGACAAGGGGATTGTGGATGGAAAAGGGAGAAAAGCATAAAAATAATATAAGGAGTATGATGCAGAGTATATGGAGACGACAACTCTGGTGTAGTTGAGTTAGCTTAAGCCGCTGGAGGAAAACGAATCCAGTGGGATGGTCAACTGTAATTAGGAACGATTCCTTCCTATTGTCATTACATCGCTCCTCTCACCAATAATTGTATTCTACTGGAATCACTATGAGGCACAATGCATCGGAAATCTTTTACGAATTCCTATTGGCTCGAGATAGGGAGTTAGAGTTTGTTTAACATTCCATCTACCTCCGATACGTGCAGATGGAAAGAAATGACCAAGTTATTCTCTTTTATAATTTGTCCCAACAAAACGGTAATACTAATTGCTTCGGACAACAAAAGGAGAATGTAGTTTTAACATCAATTGAAAGTGTAATTAATACAGTTTAGAAGCGTCAATTTTAAATGATGTTATAAACATCCCACTACATTTACTTCTCTCTTGCGATCCACCCAGACTCTCTTGACAACGCTAATAGCATCTTCTTTCCCTATTCCATTTATCACGTGCGCCTCGTCCCTCTCTTTCCAGTGACATCTCTAACACATGTAATTTGTATTTATTCGAAAGACAGGTGTTCCGATTTCTGCCATTTAGATAAATTATACACATCTATGCTTCAAATCTCTTAACTATTTATAAAGTTTAAAGTCTAGTATTTTTACTTCAGGTAAATCCCAATTTCGAAACCCGCTATCCAATCCTACGTCATCCGGATGGTTTACAGAGTTCTAGAATTCGTCTGACTTTAGTCTTAGATCATCGCCATTTTCGTCGAGGAGTGATGAAGCTGCACTGCAAAGCATCTTTAGCGTTAATATATTCTAGTAGCAGCGAAGAGCTCGTTATAAGAGAAAGAGGATCTAGAAAGCCTGTCCAGAATGGTAACTATAAATGCTCATCTGCCTTGAATTAATATAATATCTCGTTTAGACACTAATTGCAAATTCTGTAAGAGTTTCCGAAACTTTTTTACGATATAGATAATAATTACTTCAATAATATACATGATGATTACTTCATTTTTTAATATCAGTTTCTGCCGTCTACTTAACAAATATAAAAATTTTCTCTACTTCTACAAGGGGAAAAAATTTATCTTCATCAGTTTAATGCCGAATACATCAGGATAATTGAAATATATTCTAATAACTAAGAAAAAATTTTTTCAGCCTTTATTATTATTTTTACTATCTAAACTTGAAAAAAATATACATAAATATATTTTTTACGCGAGTATCAGATTGTTTCTATTATTAAACATGACTCGATGACAATTTTATGACAATATATTTATTTTTTTTTCAATTAAAATGTTATTATTAAAAGTTCAAGTGTAGCCTATATATATATATATATACACACACACACACTACCTGCAGAAAAATTTAATTTCGCAAAATTGACTTTTTGCACTAGAGTAATTAATCTTAATACTTCTAACATATTGTTTTTCTTTAATAACGTAATGGATTTGCTAAGAAACATTATTACTTTTTTTATTTTTTTTCTCGAGTAGAGTTTATCCATTGACAAATCGTTGAAAATAGACAATCTTGTAACAATATTTATGCTTTTTAAATAAAATTTCTTATAAAATATTTATAAATTTTATACTAAATTATGCAATCTTTACACGTCTTTATCATTGATTAAAAATTCACTAATTAAAAAAAAAACTCTTTTTCAATCACGTTTCACTTCATTTACATATAAATTTTTTATAAACGAGAATTATCTTTGTTAAAACTTTATCATTAAGTTTAATTTTATTATAATTAATAAGTGATTTTTCTTTAATGTATTATAATTTACACAATTAAGCATTAATCCGTAACAATAGCAAAGGATCTATAATTACTGAACCAATTTACAACAAGAAACTTCTGAACGGATGTCAAATTGCTTGCATCCCATGAGATTCATTCAATGAAACACGTAATTCCACAATCATTCGACTCATTTTGCTAGTTAACAAAATTACAAAATGTAAAATCTTTTATTTTGATTATGATTTTATAAAATTAATTTTCTAGAAAATTTATATTGTCTATTTAATGTCCAATACATAATTTATATTCGCCTGTATCCAAATATCAATTTTTATGAAAGCGTATTGATTTAAATTATGAAAATTAATAACAGTTTTAAATTTCATTTAGTAAATTTTTAAAGTAAAGTAAACATAAGTTAGTCTATACAATTTTCTTGCTTATAAAAATTAATTATTGTGTATCTAAGCGAAATTTTTCTACAGAGAACTATGCGACTTTATTGATAATCTAAGAAAATTTAAGATATTTTTATTATTAATTTAATAAATTTTAAAGTTTACTTGATGTTAAATTAAGTTCTTTATATTTCTAATAAATTTAACTGGAAAGTTTGATCACTAGTGATCCAATCAATGAAGAAAAATCATAGATAAAACTTATCTACCACAGAAAGGAAGTTTATATTGTTGTAACGAACAATTTTATTACAGAAAAGAGAATAAAATAAATGAAACTGCTACACAATAAAGTTTGAGTTTTGGTTTCAAACAGTTTTGAGAAGAAAGAACAAAACATTTTTATAAATTTTCTGTGTTTAATTAAAATTATAAACTTTATCATATATTGTTTGGAATGTAAATATTTGAATATTCTTTTAATTACAATTAAAATTTTACTCTAGGCAAATTTAGAAAAATCAATAAAAATTTATATAACCGTAAGCTTAAACAAATATTTTTATTTTAACATTATTATTCTCTTTGAGGGTTTTTTTTTCCTACTGAAGTTTTTTTATAGAGTTTCGTCTAGCATTAGCGGTTTAATGCAGACTTAAATCATCTATTTGCACGCTAAATGGCTAGTTCAGGTTACAACATAATTAATAGAATGTTTAAAAAATAACAATTATTCAAATGATGCGGCTTGTAAAATTTCCATTATTACTAAAATATAGGGTAGTAATAGCTAGTTATTTGTTTAAAAACCCTTTAAGTAAATGAAACATGAAAGAGTTAGATTAATCATCTAATAGAATGCACTCCTCTATTTAATAAAATAATACATTACATCATTTTAACAGAATTTATGCGATTTTAAGGAATGTTTTTAATTGTTTGGTAGGTTTGTTTTAGAAATTAAACTGGGAATAAAACCTCACAGCAATAATAGCTACTTTACTTGATCGTAACGATTGATTAATTTGTTGAAAATTTTACTTAGAAAAGACGAGAATAATTAAAATTATCGTAAATTATTATTGATGCGAAGATATTTAACAACTTTTTAAAACTGTGATTATTTTCTAATTATGTCCATTAAATAGTTTTATAACCGTTACTAACGATTTTTATTTTT
The DNA here is from genome assembly GCF_000671375.1 of Centruroides sculpturatus. NCBI lineage: Eukaryota > Metazoa > Arthropoda > Arachnida > Scorpiones > Buthidae > Centruroides > Centruroides sculpturatus. The sequence goes on from NW_019384687.1 coordinate 302,020, forward strand.
GATGAAAACTTTATTCCTCATCAACTAAAAACGAAAGAAATTAACTTGACGATTAAGTTCAGTTACAAATTATCTCGAATATTTTTAACTTATCATTATATGTTATATTTATAAAATAATTTTAATAAAAATATAGTTTATATAAATGATAAATCCCAAAAGAATATCTCAAATTTGCACTGTTTTAAGTGTTTTTTCCCACCGATTTTTGTAGAATAATACTAATTTTAAAACGAGAAAAAATTAATTCAGGCTGCAATTTTTTAATTTAAAATATATGTTCTCCATCTCAAATTAGTAGTGTCTTGCCCCTGTACATCATACTTTTCCTGATAGCAACAGTATCGTGCCGGTCATCTATTTCGTTCTGGGGGAATGTTTTTGAATTAATATCACATGACTTCCGGTCTATATCGGAAGTTCCTATATAGTTAATCCTACCTCCTGCCCCTAAGCTTTCCATATCTGGTCTCGACTTTATCTAACACCGTTCTCGAGACCAAGGAAGGACTGAGAGACGGTCGACAGTGGGAATCTATAGGTCCACAATTTTTACAAATTGCAGCCCAATGAATACTTTTAGTAAAAAATAACTTACACCATTCTGTAATAAATTAACTTTTTAGAAAATAGATAAATATATTTTCTTACTCATCCACTTATCAATGTGGAAATACAATATAACCTGTCTAAAACAGAACGTGATGGTACTGACCAGAATTTTTTGTTTTATGAACGATTAAGGTTTTATTAATTAATGCAGACAATGTGAAAATATGAAAAATGTTACAATTCACATTTAGAACTGATTATTCGCCATGTTTCAAAGATAATGCATCAGTAATGCATTCCTGAATTTTGTTTAGTCCTAAAAATTTTGTCAGGTGGCTTCTGTCCTTTTAATTACAGAAAAAACATAGGAATACATCAAATTAATTTTATTTTTAGTAACTACTGTACTACCAAAATTTTTAGCATGTGATGTTATATTCACAAATATAGTGGGTATATTTTTCAAATATTCATCATTCCCGAGAAACTAGTTAACTCTTCTATGGAGATAGCGGTGTTGTATTGCCTAGCTTCTAGACAATGCAAATACAGTCTTAACAAGGAAAAACATGATAAACGATAACTATCGTCACTAAGGAGTCGACTATCAACCGAGCCCGCATTAATTATAATTTAAAATTTAGTTTCAATTAAACCAAAAAATTCCGCTTTACTCAGATTGCTAGGCAATTGATTCCCAATAAACCTTCCGTTTCCGCATTAAACAAGTGTATGGTTTATAATGCTACTTTACGTAGCAAATCATTTAGTTTCGAGATTTATTTTCCGTTTGGTAAAGAGTCTGTTTTAAACAGGTTTATTGTATATGGAAAATAAAGTAAATTCATTATAAAATCTGAAGAAATTCAGAATTTAAAATTCTTAGAGCAAAGATTCTTCGAAGATTTTAAGTTAATTTGTAGCATTTATAATCTGTCTTTGAAATTCGATCAACGATTAATTGATAAAATATGGTCTAAAAGTCAGTTAACCGAGATATAATTAAAGAACAGTTAAAATCACTTTGGAACAGCTTCGTGTTATTCATGATTTAGTCGCTTCAGTGGAAGCATCTGAATCATGACGAATACTTAAACGTGGATGCTCCGAACCGATTTTAACTGTTCATAAAATATAATTGACTTTTGGACACTGTATATAATCGTGTTAATTAATATTTGTTATTAAAATTTATAAAATTGTAGATAATTATTAAATACGAAAACAAGTGAATCGTTTAAAGGTATACTGATAATTTTTCGCATCTTTCTTAAAATTAATTTATATGTCACCAGCTGATATTTGCCTTTATGATTGGAATTATTTCAAAAAAAAATTATGATCAATAAAAATATATAAAAAATAAATAAATAAAAAGTTGAATATTATCTTCGTCTTGCTTCTTCCAATAACCACGTGCGAGATTTATGAAGTCAATATTTCGTACTTGGTTCTACAAAACGAGTGAGTTTCATGATGTTTCAAGCTATCTAAATTGATGTATATTGGTAACACGAGATTTAGTCATACCTTTTCACTTGTCGAAATTTCCACCGGGTTGTTATAGTTATAGTCGAGGAATTCCAGCGCAGTAATCGATCTATATCATAAGTAATGCTCAAATAAATGAATGACATCAAACTTCTGTGCCAGCAAACTAGATAAAATACTGCTGCCAGTTCGAGATCGAATGGGAATTGAAACAAAATTCCATCGGAGAAACTATTACTAACTGCTCTTATGTAAACTAAAAATAGGAAAAAAAGAAGAAGAAAAAAGTGGATGGTTCAGCAATGGGATAATGTAATATTTTCAGTAAAAAGTAAATATTTTCTTTCGGTGGCAAGAGGTCAATATTTTTACGCAGAAAGTCCGAAAGAAAAAAGATAGGGATGGGATGCTTTGTCAACCGTGAAACATCCATCCTGTGGTAAGGTCTGGGGATGTTCGATAGCAATACGGCCGGAAAGCTCTAATTTGAGGATGGAAGCACGGATTCGAACCAACATACCGAGTTACCGATAATATATATCTCTTACGATCTGTTCGAAGCCATTTTCTAAGGTTGGCACCTTGCCATATATCAAAATGGTGAGTAGAATTCCTGTTTTACTTTCTTTACTCATTTTTTAACCATTATCTAAACATTCTTTTTGTTATAGCTACAATGTGTCGTGCATGCAAGACATCAGTACCATCGAAGCTTAGAAGTTTAGTAGATATGAATCCGATTGAAAATTTCTAGTAGACGAAAGAAAAGAAATCTGAGAAAATACGTTCCTAATACGAATTTGGCAACGTAAGATTACTTCAGGTTTCTGTTGCTAGCTTGTTGAATCTATGCCTGGAAAAATTACGAGTATCATTAAAGTAATGGTGATTTGTGGAGTAACAACAACATTTTCATAATAGCAATATATAAAATGTTAAAATGTTATCATTTTTGTTAAATTGTGATTCCGACGATGTAATCATAATTTACGGTTTATATTAAACGAATACTTTATAATTTACATTGCTTATAAAAAGTAGAAATTTTAGTTTCTTAAGCTCATTGTTTAGTTTGTGGCAAAGAAAATTTTTCAAAAATTGTTATTGACCTTTAAAAAGTTGATTTTTAAATAGCGAGAGAAAAAGTGTAATAAAGTTTCAAACTTATGAACGTTATTGTTGTTCTTTCTTGCTTAAAAATGTAGTTGGCACATAGGAGATGGTTACGATTTTTGAACATTTAGTGTACTTCCCATGGACATGCGATTGGTTGGAGTTTTGCCTATTCCGGTCAACGACACCTAAAGCGTTCTCTGATTTTTTCATGCTGTTAACAATGAATTAATTAATTGAAGTTGAAGTAGAGAACGAAATTCGTCGAGAAAATTGGTTCTCTCATCGCCAGGTGCTATATATAGTGCAGGACGTGGTATCCTAGTTTAATTAAGACAAAACGTCATCAACTGTTACTTACTATCCTCGTCACGATTTCATCGGTTAAGAAAATTAATCATCTTGAGAGCAACTAAAATATTTGATTCTTTTCATTGCATCTGCTTCATATTACTATACGTGATGTTAATCTTTGAAGACACGATTTCCATTAATAAAAATGTTCGAGTATAATTTAAGAAGTCGTACGTAACTAGGATCATGTATACACGTGTTTTACTGAGAATAAAGTAATTTTACCTAGTTATAAGCTCGAAAATAGAATATAATTATAAACGGTTTTTTAAAAATTAAATTTTATTAATACTGTGCATGTATAATTTATATCTATAACTAAAAGTTATCATTGCTCAGTTATTCCAGTCTTTGCAAGTCAAAAGAAACCGACTATCAAAGGAGGTTTGCCGAAATATGAAGTTGGCGATAGCGTCGATATTAACTGTACAACCAATTACAGTAATTTAGCCGTACTTAACTGGTACATTAATGATAATCAGGTTGGTATTTTAAAACTATAGAAACTTAGAACAAATTTTCACACTTTAATTTTAAAATTTTATATTTAAACCCTTTGAAATGATTAAACACGTACAAACGAAAGAGTAAATTTATTAAAATTAAATAAATTCTATTTATTATATCTGAATATTAATATAATTTAATTGCAAATTTTAGTATTGATGTTTAAGTCAAAACTTAGGTAACATGCGAGGAATTCTAATAAAGCAAATGTGCAGAATTATAAATGATGTGTGAAATGTTCGACAACTTAAAAAGAAATTTTAAAAACTTTTTTCATTAGAATTAAGCTTATATTACAGAATATTGATTGTAATTAATTAGTTTTTAATCAATTTTGACGTCTTTGAATATTTTTAATTGAATTCACGCAAATATAAGAGAATTTTTTTGTATTAAAAAAAATATAATAAACGTTATTTAAATCTTATTTTACAAAATGATTAATGAAATGTCATTCAAAATATTATTTAATTAATAATTTTATTAATTAGATAACAGTTTTTGTACGAATGCTTTTATCTATTTATTGACATAGACCTGTATAAACCATTCAAACGATACAGCATCTGTGATAGGAAAGATGAATTTTATTTGATTCTGAATTTCAGAATTATTTCAGTCTTAAAATAACTCGTTGGTTGTATTCTATGTTAAAATAAATTCGTATACTTAAAATATTAGACGAAAATAACTGTACGTTTTTAACGTTTTATAACTTAAAAATTTCCTTGAAGTCCAATGACTAGTTTATAAGAGAAATCATACATTTCTGTAAGAAATGTGAGGTTGGAACTAAAGAAATTGGCTTATACAGTAACATTCTGTAATTTCGCTCTCTCCATATAGCTATAATTCGTTTAGTATTTATCCATAACAGTAAATTCTACGTACGTGTTATACGACACGTTCGAATACGTCAGCAGTTTTGGCTCGTCTCTTGTGAATTAAGGATCGATATGCACTTGGCCCATTCTTACGTCATTTTGTTTTGCTTACGAGTAAATTTTTTGATTATATATATGTATAATATTCACACCCGCTGTACTAACTTGTCAAAACCTAATGAAATTAACCGATTATGAAACATTAATACTCTCGATATAAATTAATTTTTTCTCGTTTTATTACATTACATTCTTTAATGGTAATTGCACATGTTATTGTAAAAAAATCTCGCTTTTTTCTTTTGTTTTTTTCCCATTTACTTGCGTACTTGTATCATTCGCTACTCGATTAGTTGAGTTAGAAAGATTGGATGAAACGTACTGTACAACTCGACTTTTGTGAAAATTCCATTTGACAAAATGGAATTTTCGTGTAAATCTAATAGCGGTTAAAACTACTTAAATCCATAATTATATATATATAAAAGACAAAACTGTCGATTTTCAAAATATTGAACGTCATATCGAATAATAAAACTCCTCTCGAAATCAAATAGTTTAAAGAGCATATCGTTTACAATATCCGGATTTAAAAAAAGGAAAAAATTGAAAAGTAAATATTGATAGATTTAAATTTCTCTACAATATTATCCCTTCTTTAATCTAAAAAAAAAAGAAAGAAAGATTTGTAGACAAGTGTAGACAAGTGCTTAGATGGCATTCGATACTAAACTGGATATTAAGATTATTTGAGTGCCCTCGTAAGATACTTGTTCTTTCCTATTCATCAATCAAATAAAAAAAAAAATAATTCCACTTAATATACAATCCACTAATCTTATTAATTTTCATCAGTTCATTATTCATCTTAAACTTCTTTCTTATCCCATAAAAATATTTCACTAATTTTTAATGTTTGCTACATTTATTAGAACTACTTATAAACTAATTAATGTCTTAAATGTTTATAAAATAATAATTTATAATTTTATATAATAATACTTTATAAAAGTCTATATATATAATATTTTATAATGATTCGGTTCATTTTCTCCATTTTGATATCTTTATTTGAGTTATTCTAGATTAATATTGTATAAAGTTATGGACTGAATGATTTATCTTGTTCTATAACGAGCAATTACAGTATATTTTTCTTTGACTTCATACTGATATTTATAGAAATATAGTAAAAAGAAATTGCAATAAATTTTCTTTAAAAGGATTTTTCAGCTTTAATCTTTCCATCTTTTTACTGCATTCTTCTTCAATACAAAAACTGAAAATAACCTCTTTCAAAATAAATTCTAACATTATATCCTTTATATATTTATTCCTGTAAAGTTTTTAGTACTTACATCTCACCGATTAGAGACTATTTATTTATATTTAAAAACTAAAATATTGGATTCTATTTTTTATATTTTGTTAAAAATTAATTAATATTTATGAATAAATATTAATATTTTTTTAATTTAAAATTTTATTTTCAAATTTTTAAATCTTATAGGTCTTTAATCTAATAATGACAATAAAATTAATTACCATACCTCTAACATTTTTCCTATTGAAAATTAAAACAAATAAACACGTAAAATATATTTTTAAAAAAATATTATTAAAATGTTGATTTAATACATTTCTCTCTGGTATGTTTAATTAAGTTTATCCTTATGGGCTTTGAAAATTGTATTGCAAAAAGTTTTGTTTATTATTTTTTTAAAGTGTTGATTTTAGCTTAATTACGTAATATATTAAAGAAAGATTAGACTTACATTTATAAGAAAATGTTGTGATGGACTGTAAATTAATTCTTTTATATGTAGTTGAGTTAGTTGGTAGCATATATAAGACTAGATATATCAAGAAGCCTAAAGCAAAATGTGTGGATTGCATTATTCATTAGTAAAAGCAAAAGATCTGTTGTGAGATTTTCTCTTTCTTATGGGACCTACTGTAGAATATTTCTAGCTTTGTTCCTCAGAGATATTTTTAGTTGTCTCGGTTAAAAGCCTTAAAACATTTAAATTTAAAAAAAGAAATCAAAAAGATGTATTACTATAATTATTATATTAAACATTTTATTTTATATACTCTAATAAATTTAATGATAAGTTAGTTTATTTAAAAAGTGTATCACCGAGAGAGCTTTGTTTTGGCTTCTAAAATTAACCATATTTTAAAAGGACACAATTTTTTTCCTTCCTGTTCTCTTTTTTCAACGATGCTTCAATCGATTTATTTAAAGTTAGAAATTCTCCAAAAAATTTAAAAATTATTTTGGCAGATCTTGTAAATTTTTTATCGTAATAAATATTCACAACAGCTTCATTTTCAGACATTTTCAGAATTCACGCAAATA
>NW_019384687.1:310543-331355 GCF_000671375.1 Centruroides sculpturatus
AAAAAAAAAAAAAAAAAAAAAACAGAGAGAGAGAGAGATGTAAGACACAGCAATTTTGCTTAACATAACAAGGGGGAAAAATCAATTTTCTCACAAATTGAGTTCCTGTTAATTAACTTTTGATAAAGGTTTTTTACCTGCCTCATAATTCAATGATAATAGATATTGCACATCATTAAATCAAAATATTCTAGGTATCTTTATTAGGCTGTTCATTTTATAGAAAAAAAAAGGGAGGGAGAAAACTGTTTTAAAAAGTTAACTGTTAATAAAAATCACATTTAACAATTTTGAAACATTTAATTTAAGTCTCTAAATCATCATTAATTAATAAAAAATTTTATTTTTATGGGAGGTAATTAAATGGAATTATACATTAAACAAAAACAATTCTTTAAAAATGGCTAGTAAGTAAGTAAACAGTTCATTTTAACTAGATACAAACTTAATTGCCATTTTTGGGCTATGTAGTTTAGTTAGTTAAATGTTAAAGCAAACATTTCAAAGATTAATTTAATGTAATTTCGTTGTAGGTAAAGCCAGAATATATAATGGAATATTCGCTTCCAGACGGTTCACCTTACGCTGTTCTAGGTTTAAGGTTTCGTGTTCAACAACTTCATTTTCGCACAGACGAATTACGTCTAAAATGTACAGCTACATTACTAAAAGTGATTAACATGATCACAGAAAAGAAAATTCTGCTCGGTTACCAACAAATATCGGGTCTACACGCAGACGATACAGAATCTGGTAAGTTTTTATTTACCCATAAAGTTCTTTTAATTCGATAATCAACATTATTTAAAACTATAGAGAACGGTAGAAGTTTATTGATCATAAAACATTTGTAACGACTTTAACATGCGCGAGTTTTAAGTTCCGTTACACAATTTTACAGATTTTAGCGGCGTATAAACTCTTAATAAGAAAAAAATATATAATTTTTAATAAGTTAATTAATGATAATTTTATATTTTTTGTTTAAAAAATTGATTTTTTTCTTTTTTTTTCCGGCAGTACAAAACGGTGGAATATCCAGGTTATTACATTGCTGGACTATGTTACTGGTTATAATAAATTTTCGGTAACATCGCTGGAGAATTGACGACACAGTGACAATCACCTTTATAATAACATCTCCGGACAGGAGTTACCACCAACTGGGGAGTTATTCTAGCACTGTTTATTTCTTTGCCTCGTTATTTTGTAATGTAGGCAGTCTGATATGTAAATAACCCATACGATAAATGCAGTAATTGTGTTTTGGATGCCGACTTAAAACTCGACTGCGGTCATTCTCTATAAGAGTTCACACTGTACAGAATCAAGCTGAGTGAACAAAAGTCGAACTGTGCCCGCATATGGATACTATAAACGAGTTTTTTTCCTGCTTAACTCTCTTCGGTAGATTTTAGAGGATCAAAAAAAAGGTGGAGAAGGGAAAGTGGCACAACCACCGAAACACAGTTACTAACCGGACCAAAAAATAAAATAAATTAAAAAACAACCTTTCCTTGTTATATTTCACAAAATTTTCCAGTGTTAGTTGTGACAATAGTGTCATTAAAATTGTCTTGCTTTCTTCTTTGCGTGACTTGTTTAATTAATGCCATTATACCATTCACGCAGAAATTAACTCGTTTTCGTTCTATAATATTCTTTAACACGTAAAGAATAGATGTCTTTGGAATCTTCCACTAGAATGATTTGTCCTTCTCGTGTATTTTTTTATAAATCTAATTGTTTAAATATACAAGACAGAAACAAGATTATTTTACTGTTCGATGAGTTTGAATATTTAAATTTTTATTATTTATCGAAGCGTGAATTGTTTATTGAAACTTTACAAATATTTAAAATCAGACATAATGTTATTTGTTTGTTTCTATAATTTTTGCCAGTAAAAATTAAATATATAATTTTTTTATTTGAGTTTCTTTAAGATAAAATTACTCACGATCGTACGAAAATTGAGTTTAATTTCTAACACCTGGACAATAGTTTGCGCCCAGATTTGGCATCTTCGTTTCCCTTTGATAAGCTAAATTCTTGTCATATCATTAATAATGCTGTTGGAGAAATGTAATTTGCAAACTACTCATTTGATGAAGTGAATTACTAAAATATCTTCAATACCGATAATCACTTAATGAAATTAAACCCGTATATATCTGTAGTAATTACTGTAACGTATCAATATTTATTTGATGATTAAAGCAGAAGGACATAAATAAAAATAGGATTTTTACATGTGAAGAGATCGTTCTGTTGTTGAAATTGTCTTTGTTTTCATTTCCCTCCATTCTAAAGATTCCATTTTTTTCTTTCTGGAAAAAAAAGCGTTTAATGGTTTCAGATGTGTTAAAAAATTCAAAACCTTAAAAAAATGTTTCTTTACTTTCTCTTTTCCAGAAATGGGCAGAGGAAAAATGGTTGCCCAATACCAAATTTGCTACCATCTTCTATGGTTTGTGGAAGGGGTTGATCGGCAGTTTCTGGTAGAACCAACGCTATAATTGCCGAACCGATGGAGAGTGTACCAAAAACTAGTAGAGGATAATGAGCATTGAAGTAGTTCTGAAAGTTAAATTAGTAAAATTTAATCGGATTCTGTTTTTTAATGTTTGAAAGCAATCGACGATTAACTCACCAAATAGACGATGCAAGGCGAGATGCAGTTTCCGATATCGCCGATCATTAACTGAACTGCTACACCTCTTCCTCTTATAGCTGTTGGCAATAGTTCGGTACCGTACTGAAGTGTAACATCGTAAGACCAAGCGTAAGCAAATCTTAACACCATTACACATATGAATTCTAACAAACCTTGCTCTGAAATGAGAAGTGCAATAAATTAATTATAAATGATTTCATTTGTAAATTATCGCTTTTCAGTTTACCTTTAGGCAATGCCAACGTGGAAATCGCAGCAACGGTTCCTACGATGTTACTGATAAAGTTGGCCCATCTTCGACCAAATTTTTCGGCCGTAACAAAGAAGAACACGTTAGCAGCTAGTTCTACTATAGCTCCTATAGAAAAGGCTAAATATACGTTGAAATGCAAATTGATGGTTTCTAAAGTGTTTCCGTTGTAGCAAAGAGATACAAAAAACCTGTAAATAAATTTAAATTTATGCAGTAACGAAATTTATCGATCAAAAATTTTAAATTGTTTGTTTTTATTACAATTTTCTTGATAAATTTACAAACATTACTCTAGAATATTAATATATCTACCACAATATTAGCAGAAGAAAGAGGTTCTTCCTTAAATATTTAGTACGTATCACTTTTATTATTAACGAAAAAATTTCTTTAGAATCCTCCTCTTCTTTTTTTTCATGGGAATTCTTCCTGCTCTGAAAGGTAAATAAATCATATTAATACATAAAAATACATCAAATAGAAAAATTCATTATTTTCTTTAATTAGATATTTACCAGAATCCGTTTAAAATGATCTTTATCCAGTTTCCTCTTATTAACGGCAGAAATTCGATTTAATATTTTAATAGCCTCATCCTTCTTCCCTCTAGTTAACAGCCAACTAGCCGATTCGGGAACCCACCTAATAACGTTAAAAGTAAAACATTCAATAGGGTCGGATATAGGAAAACATCATCAATCGCCTGCAAAAGTAAAACAAAAACATCTCACCAAAGCATAAATATCATTAATACATTAGGAACCGAGCAGATGAATAGCATTTTTCTCCAGTTTCTGACGTAGTACAATATCCAAGGTGATACAGCAGCTGTTATCGTCCATCCGACTCCTTGTAACATCCCTATCATTGTTCTCTGAGATACACCAGTGTATTCGATGGCTTAAACGAGAAGCGAAACCTCATATATCAGTTAATATCAATTAAATTTAATAAATGAATAATTACTCAAGAGAAACGCCAACGTAGATGATGTCAATACAGTCAACCCAGTCAAGAAACGAGCGGCAGAAAATGTCAAGTGATTAGTCATAAATATAGATAACACATTAGAAACGATGGAAACTAATTCTAAAATGATAATTGTTCTTCTTCTTCCAAACCTATTAAAGATAATTTTAAGTAATTTACATAAATTAGAATTCCTTCGTTTTATCGTTTAAACTTACCTATCGGATATAATCCCGGATATAAAAAATCCCACAACGGAACCGATCCAGAAAGCCATATGAGTTAAATACACTCGCCAATTCTCTTCACACACCCAATTTTGCTAAAAATAAATAAAAGTAAATAAAATAAAATGCAATTAACTAAATTAAAAATGTTTTAATCAAAATTTAATTATTGTTTTATAACAACGAATCCCGTGGAGAGATTTATTTAAATGATTCGTTTAAATCCCTTCAAGAGTATGTACGTTGCATAAATAAAAGTGGCAATAAGACCGAGTCGACTCTTGTCACCAAATTACGTCAACAAATTACAAATTCTCCCGTCTAGACACAGAGAAATAACAATTAAGCTAGCCATGCAAGAAGCTGTAAGATTTACGTCAAAACGTTTGAAGTTTTCAAACTAATATAAACGGGATCACACCTTTTCTAATCTGGGGATTATCGCCAAAATTAACGGATTAAAAAGCAACTAGAAGAAGCTTTAGTAATGTATAATCCCTCACGGATTACTCAGAAGAATCAGAATGCATATCAAACGGATATAAAAGATAATTGTCCTGTATTAATTACGCTTAATGCAATAAAGAATTGTTCATTCAACAAACGAACGTTCTGTTTCTGTCACTTTATTATTTTGTATTCTGTAGTACGCTTTCGCTTTTAGTTATGGCTTTTTGGTGAACATTTTTCCTTTCTTCTTTCTTTTTTTTTATCAGGAACCTACAAGAGCAAATCAGTAAGTAATGGATAAAAACGATTGTTATCGTAAAATAATGACTTTTTAAAAGCAATTTGTTAGATATAGGTTTGATTTTAGGGGTCTAAAAAATGGTTTTAGATGAAGTGATTTTAGTTTAAGAGCCGTATTGTCGTTTCTGACGTAATAGTTGACGGATGATTTATAAAGTCGTTCCGCAGTTACATAAAGATCTCATGGAACCATATGATCTCATCGAGTGAAAAATGAGTTGATTACCATTACCGGAGTTTCGAAAAAATTCGAATTTAAACGGCTTCCTTCTCTTACTTTTCTTTTGACTTTCTCCATAAAACGCGGTATATGGGAAAGTATTGTTTTCGTGGGAAAAAAATCGATGTCGAGATTTCAGCTGAAACATAAGTTTTGAGTGTTCTGAATACTATTTGACTACTTTAGAGCTCTTTCAACATATATATACATACAAATACTCTTACATATATACTAGTACCTTTCCTTGTAACTAATTTAATGTATCCATTATAAGACGAAAGAAACAAAAAAAATCAATACTTTCATTCAGTTTAAATCGTATAAATAGAAGAAATCGCTAATTAAAAAAATATTACGGCATCCATCGCGATAAATTCTTCGCGATGCGACGCGACGTGACGCGAAGGCAATAAATAACGGCACATAAATTATGGAGAAAGTCACGTGGAACCCACACTAGACTACTTAATATAAAGTCAACATAAAAGAAAAAAACTTACGCTTCGAAATGCGGGAAATAATCAAAGTTGAATATCTATGATAAGGTAACACTATTATAACTACGAAATTAGTTATAAAGACACCTTAGTGATTTATATCGATTTTGAAACAGATAGATGTAATTAATGAACAATACGATTAAAATTGATGAATGAATCGAATTAAAGAGAGCAGAAATGTCGCAATTAAACTATTAAATAGATGGATAAATAGGAAAAGTAAATTGGAATCGTTAACTTAACTATCTTTACTTACGTTCGATTGTTTCTAGACATTTTGACAATTATCTTTAAAAAAATCTTTTTTTTTTGTTTGTTTCTATTTCCAAAGGCTCTCTGATTTTTATAACGAAACGTTTAATTAAATTCTGATACGATAGTAATATTATATATACACTTTAATGTATATATACACACACACTTATATGCATGTATATACTGTATATAGAAACTTAAAGAGAGATGAATNTGATTTAATACATTTCTCTCTGGTATGTTTAATTAAGTTTATCCTTATGGGCTTTGAAAATTGTATTGCAAAAAGTTTTGTTTATTATTTTTTTAAAGTGTTGATTTTAGCTTAATTACGTAATATATTAAAGAAAGATTAGACTTACATTTATAAGAAAATGTTGTGATGGACTGTAAATTAATTCTTTTATATGTAGTTGAGTTAGTTGGTAGCATATATAAGACTAGATATATCAAGAAGCCTAAAGCAAAATGTGTGGATTGCATTATTCATTAGTAAAAGCAAAAGATCTGTTGTGAGATTTTCTCTTTCTTATGGGACCTACTGTAGAATATTTCTAGCTTTGTTCCTCAGAGATATTTTTAGTTGTCTCGGTTAAAAGCCTTAAAACATTTAAATTTAAAAAAAGAAATCAAAAAGATGTATTACTATAATTATTATATTAAACATTTTATTTTATATACTCTAATAAATTTAATGATAAGTTAGTTTATTTAAAAAGTGTATCACCGAGAGAGCTTTGTTTTGGCTTCTAAAATTAACCATATTTTAAAAGGACACAATTTTTTTCCTTCCTGTTCTCTTTTTTCAACGATGCTTCAATCGATTTATTTAAAGTTAGAAATTCTCCAAAAAATTTAAAAATTATTTTGGCAGATCTTGTAAATTTTTTATCGTAATAAATATTCACAACAGCTTCATTTTCAGACATTTTCAGCATTNTGAAAAATTTCCGTATAATTCTTATAATAACTAAAAATATTACAAGTTTAATTGTTTAAAATATTATTTAAACAATAAAATATTAATTAAATAAACAAAAAACAAGCTCTGTAAGTGATTAAAGATGAACATTTTTTAATCGAGTTGCTTGCTCGTTATACTCGGATTTATTAAGTTTTAATGGCTTAAAACTTATATAATTAGTTAAAAATATATATATTTAACCAAATTATAGTTTATAAGACGTAAAAATTTACGTTTTTTTCCTCTGTTTTTTCCATCAAAAATATTCATAAATTCGTGCTATTATCCGCATTATCTTTAGCTAAATAAACCGATTTAAGAGTATAATAATGGGATTTTATTTAAATTTTAAGGTAATTTTATTATTTAATTATTCAGTAATGACGATAATTATATTTAATATGAGAAATTTCAGTGGAATTCTTGGTAGAGGAAGAGAAAAACTACACATATACACTCTCAATCACACGCTCATACCTGTCTATTAATAGCTGCACGAATCAAATTTCAGGATATAAAATAGTAAAAATTAGTTGAATATATTTAAATTTAACTGTAATCTATTCACTTATCAATTAAATTTTTTCTTAGAAATATAATTTATATTTTTAAATCCTACATTTTATCTCGTCTCAGCATCTTCACCTTGTAAAAATCGTTATAATTTCTCCAAAAAGAAGAAGAAAAAAAAGATAAATTAAAATAAATAATTAAATAATTTATAAAAGATTTTAATTATTAAAAATTTAAATAAATAGCGAATTAATTAATTAATTATATTTATAGATTTTCTGTTGACACATTTCTTTGTAAAGCAAATTTAATTTCAAGTTTTAAATGCATTTATGCGGCGAAAGTAATTAAAATTTTAATTATCTTTACTGAAGTTTAATCATAATTAAAATTTTAAAAAAAATAATGATAATTAGTTTTAATATATATAGGCCTATATATTTTTTTAAATGGAAGAAAACAATAAATTATTCTCGGCTTTGAAATTGTTTTTTCCCCCTGTAAATATAGTTGAAAAAAAAAACAATTTCGTTTCGGTCTTAAATCTTTGTTTCATGACAATTTCCACAGTTTCTGTATTGAATTCTATCATTGAGGCTAGAGACTTACCTTTTTTTTTATTCTTTTCTTCCCTTTTTCCCCTCTCTTTATTCTTTTTTTCCCTTTTTTTTTCTTATTTTTTCCCTACAGAACATTGCTATTGACACTGAAGAACAAGCCAACCTTGCTAAATGTTTGCTTTAAAAATGCAGCCAAACTGTTATTTATAGAAATATTTAGGAAAAGAACGCAATTTTTTAAGGGAATTTCTATTCTTTTAGCGAAAAAATTTACAATTTTCTCAGTAAATCGCGCGAAAATATCCCCTTCCGTTATATCTCCCACGTAGCCCGAGTGTGTCTTTCTTATTGAAAAATCAAAATAAAATATTAAATATATATATATTTTATTATTTTCATACATTTTAAGAGGAAATTTTTTTTTATAAAACGTTTTAAAATTAATTTCTTGAGCGTAGGATGTCATCTCTACCACGTCTCCAACATTGAGAGTAACACTTTCTTATTGAAGAAATCGAAATAAATTGTTAAAAAATATAAATTTAGCATTATTTTTTTAATGTTTTTAAGCGTAAAATTTAATATAAAAACGGTTAAAATTAATAAAATCCTCGATTTTAAGACTAAATCCATTGCATTTAATTATACAAGTTGCGCCTTTATAACTCTCCCTTTACTGGGCGAATATATCTTTCCTATTAAAAAAAAAAATTAAAAAATTCTTATCGGTGAATTATTAATTCCGTTACATCGATCGAATTTTCTTAGCACGGTTAAACGAGTAGCGCGATAACTGGGAAAAATGTTTTCTTGTTATTAAAATTTGTTCCTAGATGGCACCACGATCTTCATCAATATTCAGATTATCAAACAAAACACGTCATACCGAAGGCATTCGATTATCTTTGTATTCCGAGAAGCCTTTCTTTTCTATTTAAATATTCAAAGCTTGAATTATTTTTCTTTAAAGTAAAAAAAAAAAAGCATGCCAGAGTTTTCAACGAAAAAGATATTTTTACTTAAATTCGGGATATAGGTCACGCTCTTACCAAATCGTTGTTTGTCAATTGGTAGCCTAAATCAGTGACGGTTGTCTGATGTGGAAGGCGCAACCTCTATGTTTACGTGTTTTGTATAGTTATGTGAAGAATACTCCATTCCTACTTTCAAGAAAAAAATATTTAAAAAATCCTGTTGTGGATTTCTTTTAAATTTAAAAAAAAGCATTCATTATTTTTCTAACTTTTTAATTCAATTTCACAATTTGAAACTTAAATCTATATCAACTTTGTCTATTAATTTCTTCGGTGTTTAACATTATCACTCACTTTATATAGAGGTATCCGGGAGGGTGCTTATGGAGCTGCAGCTCCTTAATAACTAAGAAATCATTTTTGTTAACTTTAAAATAAAAATAAAAATAATAACGTATATCGCGTGACTTCAATTACTTAAAATTAAGTAAGTAAAGTAATTCTAAGGTTATAAGCAACATTCTCCGAAAAATAACTATAGAGGCTGGTGCCTTGGCTCTCCCGAATGTATCTTGAGCAGCATCTTCTCAAAATCCTAGATCGCCATTGTATTGAGTGATAATGCTTTCGAACCCGTAATAAAACCCCGTAATAAAACCCGTATAAAAGTCAACGTAAGAAGGGCCATCGAGAGGGGAAATTGGGAATTTTTCCCCAGGCCGGAGAAAACTTACAAGCTTATAGTGATTCTTATTCTTATAAATTTATATTATGTTTACTAACAAAAAGTAAAATATTTAATTAAAAACATTCCATGTATTTCATTTGTTCAAAAAAAAAGAAAAAAAAAGAAAAAAGGCCCGCTCTATTCAGGTCCCATACAAGCTCTCGATGCTCTGAACATTAGATGCACATCTTGATAATGTTACATTGTCTGACATCTATTTTGAAAAACAATACCAATCAATGAATATTATTCATTACAAAAATTTTCTAAGAGTATTTTTAAAGAAAAATATATTAATTATTTATTGCAGGAAATTTCTAATTACTTGATTAAAAAATCTTTTAAATTTATATCAATTATTATTATTAATTTTGTTTATTCATATCTTTAATGTTAAAGCACACTGTATAGGCCTATAAATATAGTATCGAATAATGTTACATAATCAAACATTAAGAATCACCGAAAAATATTTATTTAGAAATTTTTATAGGGATTTTATAATGAATTGCGATATTGTTATTCTATTCATATTTGTATTAATGATAAAAGATTTCTATTCCTATATAATATTATCTATAATCTATTGTAATACAGTATATACTATAAACGTATATTCGAACTTGATTTCTTTGAATACGTAATTGCAAGACTTAATCCCAATATGTGTAACTGTGGCAAAATATATAATTTCTAAGATCAAATTCTTATTCTAAGTAAATTAAAAAAATAAAAAAATATGGTTTATAATATAATTGTTTATACAGTACTTTATTTAGAGTGATATATTTAAACATAGTCTTTATGCATTTTCAAAACTTTCAAGCATCAATTAAAATATAAACAATAAACATACGAAAACAATTTATATAGTAGATTTAGGCAATTGTTTTTCAACTGTAATATCATGGGCTTACGAGTCGGAGGAACAAAGGGACAACTGCTCTTCCAAACCCCAAATTAGGATAAAAAAAATGGGGCAAATTTAGTCAAAGCAACAACAAAAAGCAAAAGATCAGATAAATAAAATAATTAATAAATTAATAATAATGGAAAATTCAAAATTGGTACCTATGTTTTTATTTGTAAAATTTTGGGAAAATTGGAAAATTAACCTCCTCTGTCCCCTTAATTAAAATGACCCCTATACGCTTAAGAATGTCATTCTCTTCTTTCGAAGATAAAAAGCCTGCGATTTTCTTCTTGAAAAGTGTACATATTTTTTAAGATATTGGTCCTTTCTTCTTAAAAGAAACAGTCACCGAACTTTGAAAGGGTTCAATATAACAACAGATCTTTTTAAGACCTTTTAAAAGTAGCCTGTTTTTTAAAAACCTTTCCAAAAAATAAAATAATTTATAGCCTAAATTAGAATATAGAATCTAGTCAAAATTTTAAAAATCTACTTTAGATTTTTCCCTTAGATTCTAGGCTAAATTTTAATACTTTAGCTTATTTCTCCTTAGGCTATAATTATTATTCTAATCTATGCTATGAGTTATGTTCTTTAAAAAGTGTTTCAAACTAAAAACAAGTCGGAAAATATTGACAAACGCTATAATTTTATATGAAAATAAGAACATAAAAATTAATTAAGTTAATTTCAATTTATAAATATTATTACAGAAACAGTAAAGTTTTAAATTTAATTTATGATAAATATTTGACGGTGTAGTTATAAAATATAATAATTTTAAATTGGACTAATAGCCTACATACTTTTATATATATAAATCGATTTCTGATCAAAGAATAAAATGAGTAATGTAATAGTTTAAAGCGAAAGAAATGGTCATTAAAAAATAAAAAAGCAACATTCAGCGTTAATTTTCATTTTGAAAAATCATCCCAAGTGTGTTTTTGATAGAGAAGGAAATGAAAAATATGTTGCTGCTATCCCGGTTACTTGGTAAGGGGTTTTTTTCGACACAATAAAAGATATCGAGCGAAGAATATGCTGCAAGTTGCAGTCGAGAACATTAATGGACCTCGAAATAAATTCTTTATCTACGCTTGAAAATTATATAGATACATTTTATTACTATTATTTACAAATTTATAATATTACAAAAATCTATATTAAAATAATAAAACAAAAAAAAAAAATAAGGCTTTACCTCGCTAGTCATTGTAGGAAAGAGTTCGTTGTAATCGTAATCCCAACCAGAATTACATCGAACTTTTACCGTTTCGTTCAAGTTTGTGTCGTTTGGTCGGATATAAAGATGGCAGGAATCTCTGTTAATCACATCCAAAGAATTGTTGGCATCTGGAAGCGAACAGTTGTGTTCTGGTTCCAACAAGATGAAGATCTGTGTCCAATAATTAAGACCAGCGGTGCTCATGGCACCGAGAAGGAACACAAAGGCTAAAAGTTTTTGGTATAAACCGAATCCTCCTGCGTCTTCTAGAAGTTCTTCGAATGTCATCTTTTTTCGTAGATAAATCGAGAAAGCACAATCGTCTCCTATGCTTATTTATAATAGGATAAATATCTTACGTCACTAGTCACATGCTCCAAAGTATTTCTACCACCGGAAAAATTACGATTGTTTCTGATTACTAATCTCGTTAATCTGTTAAGACCTTCGTTAAAAAGCTGCGTAAACGTTTTATTTGAAGTAAACAGTCGTTTTCCGAATTTTTAACTTTCTTGAGCCACTTATTTAGTTGGAAATTGCAAAATCGAATTTAAAAAGAAATGAGTTTAAAGAGTAGAATCGTAGTCTTGAGTCAAAACTTTAGAATAGATTTTTTTCGCTTAGAGTTTTCTAAGTTATATTATATAAATATTTATGTACTGTGTTATAACCGAATCCGAATTTGTTTAGCGTAGCTGTGTTATTTTTGTAGAAACCCCGTCAAAATTCTACACTATTCGAAATTATACTCCATGAGAACTATTAGCTACATAAAATTATAAATATTTTGTAATTACATATTGTAAACATATAAATTTTAAAATATTTTGATAAGTTATCTGTAATTGGAAATTATAAAAATATGAATTTTAAATTGTTTTTTTTTTTTGTAAAAAATCTTTACATAGCTATTGTTAGATTTTAAAAATTAGCCTAAAGTCTAATAGAATTTCAGTTACATATATAAGCATTATAATTTCTATATAATAAATACTAATTTTATTATTTAGAATTTTATAATATTTGTATAATATAATGTAAAAATATTGTTTTTAAAAACTTTTTATGTAAATTTTTCACAATATTTTCAGTTAAATTTTTATGAAATAGAATGAATTGTAAATATATTTTTTTAGAATCAATTGTAAATACTTTTGTTGTAATTAAATCTGAAATCTAAGATTTGAAACTAAATCTTAAATTTATAATAATAAACATTATAATAGTTTTAAAGTGTGTACTGTACAGTACAAATGAAACAAAATTATTAAGAGAATATTTGTCATATGTTATTTTAACACACATAATCTGCAATTATACACGTATTTTTTGATTTTTATAGTGCTATTTTTTTCTGCCAGTTTATTTTTGTAATTACACAATGCTCGATATTTATATTGTTTCTAGTAATGAATTTAGTGCATACTAGACTTCGTCTAGAATCTCGCGCTTAGAGCCTCAGACATACACAAATATATGCTTATCTATATTCGATCTTTGTCCCATACTTGGAAACCAAGATTCTAGACCTTGCACAATATCAAATATTGTGTGATACGGGCTTTACATAAACTTATAAGTAGGATTTCCTAAGATCACAACCTGTATCAGTGCATAAATTTATTTAATTTTTCTATTTAGGCTTACATCCCGAACCAGAAAATACAAATTTTTATATATTTAATCTAAATGTGTATAATTGATTTTTAAAGCTGTAAATCCGAGTGGCAAAGCATACAATCGATTTTCCAGTACCCTATAAATTATGAGAATCTAATTGTAAAGACTTCTTCTTTATTTTCTACATAACTAATTTTGAAATTACAAAAAAAAGAAAAAATTTCTACATTATTTTAAATTATTTCTGAAAGAACAGATTCAAAATAAAAATTAAATTAAATTCGCAAGTAAAAAAAAAATTAAAACAGAAAAGTAGAATTAACTTCAATATCCTTTGTTTAATTACAAAACGGTACAAATTAATTGTATAAAGTGAAATTCGTTCTTTATTTACATAAATATTTTTCTTCGTTCCCCGTAAGCATCTTCCAATTAATTTAACAGTGACAAACTAAATAACAATTTAAATTTTGTTGAAGAGAGAGAGTGTGTGTGTATTAATTGTAAAGACGATCCAATCCAGTTTTATAAACTTTATACATTAAATATTGATCAAAAATTTGATATTCTAAAATCATTAATATGTTAATTTTATTATATTGTACGTTAACAAATGTTGGATTGATTTTCTAATGTAACGATAACGGTTATGAAAGTTTGTTGTCACTTTATTTTCTAGATAAACGATACAACAATACCATCTTTGACGAAATATATTTAAGCTCTTTTCTCTTTTATTTCGCTTTCTCTCTTATCTATAAGTAGACGTTAGTAGAAGTTTACGGGAATACAAACTGTCAAAATAGATTAAAACATATATGTATCGTGCAAATAAAAATAAGACTAGCGACTCAGCTTTTAACAGCTCCTCAAAACTAAGAAAGTCAAGAGAAGAAAAAAAAACAGCCCTCAAGGCGTCTTCAGTTTTAAAAATATCTTTATACAAGAAGAATAGAAAAGCTTTAGTTCGACTTATATAGATTCCATTAATTTTCTTTCTTTCGTTCCCTCATTTTTTTTTTCTTTGTGTAAGTCCTTGTTTTATAATTTAAACATATAAAAAAAAAAAATTGAGATTTAATAATGAGATGATTTATCTGATCGAAAATTTAATTAGATTTGATCAAAAATTAAGTAATATTCGATCAAGATTTATTAAATTTTGATTACGGTTTTATCTAAAATGCAACTTTAAAATTGTAGAAAATTTTTATTCGAGGTTTTATTTATGATTTTTTAAAAGTTAAATCAATATTTAATTTTATCCACTTCATAGTAAGTATTTCTTAGTTTTGCAGCGTATTTTTTTTTAATTAAAAATAATAATATTAACAACTTTATTGTAAAGTTTAATTAAAAGTAGATAATAGTTACTGTAGTAGAATAATTAAAATAAACTAGAGCATAGTTTATTTTAAATTTGCTATAATTTTGTTAAATTTTACAAGACATTTTGAGATTAAACATAATTCTATTAACTTCGCAGCGCGGATTTTATTAATAACTTAAACGTATAATTCCATTAAAAATTTTAGGGAATAAATACGCGAGAGTAATGCTTAATCTCGTCTAAATCAAGATTATAAGAAATACCCAAGAAAAAATATAATTTTCGTGTTATTTTCTGTGCAAGAAGAGTTAACAAAATCGCTGTAGTTACATAACGTGATCTATAGTAAAAATGTCAACTAATTTGATCTATCTCGTAATTAACCAACGAAGAAGATAAACATTGTCCCTATATCCTTAGTAATTATGTTTGCTGTATAAACCTCATCTTTTTCTTCTAAACAAACTTTATCTCGTACTTTCGAATTAAGCATTCAGAGATATTTTATTTGTGATATTATCCAGAGCAGAAGCAACGTACTAATGGACGTTATTGTGACGAAGAGCGCACTATTGAGAAATAATATTATACCATCTATAAATCTAGATTACTATAATCTGTGGATTTCGTAGTGCAAAAAGTAAATCAAACGTTGCATCTATCCTTCCATCTGTCAACACAGAGTAAAGTCATTTATGAAAGAGACGTTGTAAATATTCATTCTGTCTGACTTTTGAGAAATTTGATAAATTTAAACAGAGAAGAGATTAGATTTCCGAATTATACTCGAAGCATATTTTTATAGAGTTATATTCGGCTTTCGTAATTTTATTTCTCGATCACGGCAATTTGGCTCGACTGTTTGAGCCCTGTACAAAAGACAGAGAACGAAACGTGCATCGATTTACCTGATATTTATAAAATGACTTAATATGCAATAATTGTATGCAGTAATTCATGCTATTGCAATATCTAGGTTAATTTATCTCCTCTGCCATAAATTATCCATAAGACAAAGATGTGATGCCTTGCATGGCTTGCTTCATCTTCTTATCTGTTATCCTGTATTTATCACATCGTTTAATCCTGACTGATGTCGCTCTTATGGAGGTCAGGTTAGGGTTTGTTTTGGGTTATTTTAATGTACCATTCATGATGCTGGTATTACAATTATTAATGTAAAGAATAGTCTCTTTCTCTTTAGGGCATGGGATAATATCTCAATTTGGCAGGAAAGAGAAATTTAAATTAGTAATTCTCCAGGAATTATGTAAATAAAATCTTATTATTTTTAAATAATTAATATTAGATTTGATTGCTGAGTATTTAATATAGATTTATTCGTATTAATTAATGTCATTCAACGTGCAAAAATTATGTAATGCAATACATTTAATTGTATTGTTGGAAGACAGTTTATATATATTATCTTTTTGTTGTACTTTTATTGTTAGGATTTCATCTTTATCTCAATTACAATTTAACGTACTGTACAGTACGTTGCAATTATACACAAGGTCTGTAAAAGTATAATTATTGCAGTTTTACAGACTTATGTATCATAGTGTTATAATACGATACATA
Source organism: Centruroides sculpturatus (assembly GCF_000671375.1). NCBI lineage: Eukaryota > Metazoa > Arthropoda > Arachnida > Scorpiones > Buthidae > Centruroides > Centruroides sculpturatus. Next base: position 326,808 of record NW_019384687.1, read on the forward strand.
ATTTACAGTTAATTCAGTTACATATATGATGCAATTAATTTGATTGCATGATATAAGGGTAATAACTGATTAATTGACATAATTCATATGCTTCATGTGCAATTAATTGTGTCTATATGCATTGGAAATTTTCAAAATCTTAAAAATCAAATTACTTTATTTAGATTATCGTAAATATTTATTATATCTTATTTTTCTTATTTGTCATATATTATTTTTAAATTAATTAAATTTAATATATATATCAAATTGCATATACGAAAACAATTACTTGCAGCATTTATTGCAGTTTTATACATGATGCGTACTAATTATAAAACATTAAATTTAATTAATATCATTGCATGATTAATTACTCCGCTAGTAATATATGAATAGTGAAGTGATAAAGTTATTTATTGATATTTTATGTGAACATACGTTATTGAATACGGCTTATAACTATCAGAGTTTCTGGCATTATCCATTATTAATAATTGGAAAAAAAAACTAAATTTATATAGACTATTTTTTACGTGACAAATTGCAATTATTGCGCTTTATAGTCTTACGTCTTAAGTGATTAACAGTTACAAAGCTTACATCGCTCATGTTTTTTCTGTAGTGAACAGCAGACTTGGGACAAAAATCTTATAATTCTAAATAATTTAATAATTATATATATATAGGCTACTCAGAGGCGTAACTAAGCTCCACAGAAACCCACATAATAAAGGAAGACCAAAGATCTGAGACTTCACACGCTTGGATGTTTTTAAAAAAATTATACAAAATTACATGTATTATTATCGAATAAAGTTTTTTCATGCAGAATTCTATTTAAAAAGTATTATTTTCATTATTCTTAGATTGTCGGAACTCCGAAAATATTCTCAGGGAACTTCAAAATTATACTTATGCCACTGTTTATTCGAGAATAGTAAAAAGTATTTTTTTTATTATAATAAAGATATCAATAATTAAAGTTTTTAAAATATTTTAATAATAACTGAAGGGAATAATTAATAGTAACAAGGTTTGTCAGTTCTCTTTTATTTATTATCGTAAAAAATTAAAGACCTTCTTGCGCTTTATAACAATATTTTATGAAGCAATGTTAGTTTTTCTGTCATGGATGAAATAGATACAAAGAAATACATTTATTTTTTTAATTTTTCTAAATCTTATATTGCTTGAAAGTTTCTAATTTCGAAAGATTATGTAACAATTACATAATAAAAATATTCGCTTTAATAATAAAGCTAATTATATTATTACATGAAGAGATACATACGAAATAAATTATCAATTTGTTTCCACGTTNAAGGAATTTAAAAGAAAATTTCCAGGATCTTTTTCGTTAAATATTTCATTAAAAACTCCCCAAAAAATCCCTGCGATTTTTCATTTAAAATCCCTAGAAATTCCCTAACAATGAAAATTTAAGTACATCAATCTTGATTTCGGCATTTCTATGATTTATAAAACAACAGAATATCACAAGAATGATATTATTTAGTCACGAACACTTTTACTTTTGCTGTGAAATATCTGACAACATATATATTATGTCACATGATTAACAGTTTTTTTTTTTTGAGTTATTTTCGGAATAACAGATATTTTATAATTTATCCGATGTAACAAGAAAAAAAAATCCCACAAAAACACGATATTTTTCCTTCCCCATTCCTTCTCTCTTGCGTTTTCTAACATCAGAACGAATTCTGTTATTACAAATAGTGTTTGGATGGCAAGCGATCTCTTATCTGGTTGTATAAAAATGGAAAACAAAATTGAATGGAAGCAGATTTGAAATAGATTGTTTATGACCCATTCATTTTCGGTTTGAAGACGAAGATTATAAAATATATATATATATATATACGTATGTGTGTACGTATGTATCGACTTCAATTTAATTAATTTTTATTTATTGAATTCTAGATAATTCCAAATTATGTAAAGAAAAATACGAGTTTGAAAAATTTAGATAGCAAAAGCAACTATTAGGTTTTTTCAGTCATTGATTAAAAAAACTCTCCGACTAATAAGAAAATTATTGATTTTTATGTCTGGTTTCTCTTTTAAAATAAACTAACTAGACTCTTCTCTTAACAAACTTCAGAATTTATACTTCTTTTTTTAAAAGACGACATCGTAATTCAAAACAATACCGGATACGATAACGAATTGAATAATAAAAATGAACATTCTACAAAATTAAAGTAAATATCCATAGAAAATACTAAACAGCTCGCATGTTTTTTTTATGTACATGTTTCTAGACGTATTTATGAAAATAAAATTATTAGCCCTTATACATTTGTTCCCATTGAATATAAATATATATATTTTTCTCCCCCTCTGCAAATGGCTTTTTTTTAACTCTATTATTTTCTAAAATATAGTCATCGATTTATTTTGTATATTCTGTTTTTTCTCTTTTCTATTTTCGTATCCTTACTTGTAAAATTTGACGACATTAAATGCTATTTTATATATAAAATTGCGTGTTTAATGCCGATAACAACTTGTAGATTTACATTTTTAATACTAAAAACTTATTCTTGGATTGCATTATAGAAAAAAATAAAATAATAATAAAAAATACATTAATGTACTATTTTATAAAGAAAAAGTTATATTTAAAAAATGAACTTTTTTTCTAACGTAGTTTAAAGAATTTTATATTTTTTTAAAACGTAAAATGTGTATTATGTATGTCAAACGTTTACAATTAATTATAATAGACAATATTCTATTCTATTAAATTGTTTTCGATTGTAAATAAGCGCGCATTATACACGATTAAACGTTATTTTATACAAAATTCGGTAAAAAACAAAAGAATTCTTCATAATAAAAATTCAGGAAAATAAGTACATTGTATATATTTACTTAAATAGTAGCATTAAAAAAACATATAAGCACCAATGTATAAATTTGAACAAATCTTTAGACCCATCTGTACAGATTTTACATGGATTCAATGGATGTTAGAGGACGTTAAAACATAAAGAAACGTGAACATTAGAACCATTAAGATGGTTGAAGTCTTTATTTACTATAAAAAATAATTCATTTAATAGTCATTTCTTCTTTAATTTAGTATTCAGGATAAAGAATTCTTTCGCATATTCTAGTGAAAGATCGTAAGGGTAAGAATTATTCATAGAAATTTATGATCTTCCTTTACATCTCCGCCTCTCATTTCAATACTCTACGTCTACTTATTCAATTTTATATGTGTGAACGCCTATTTTAAAAAATAAAAAATAAAAAAAATAAATGAATTAATTTTTAGTTTGGAAAGAAATTATTATTTTAATTACTAGCGAATATTAAATATAAATACATAAAAAGGTTTAAAAAAATATATAAATTCATTAATTTTTTGTCGCATTTTTAATCATTTTAATTGCTTATATATAAATATACGCAATAACTTTTACTTTAAAAAATTCATGAGCTTATACATTATTATTATTATCATAATTATCATTTTTTTAATTGAATTTGGCGTAAGATATATTTGTTGTACATAATTTCCATTTGATGATTTATATTAAAGCATTTCTTTTAATGATTTATAGTAGATGAGGAAAGCTAAAGCAATTAATTATAATTAATTATTTTATTTTCTACTTCTGTATCATAACCTAAGCATTCGTTTACTTTACTTATATAAATTTCAATAAACTACTCTTCGATAAAATAATTAATTTAGTGTATTTATATCATTTACACATCCCTGTTGTGTATACAATTTTTTTGTATTTTATTATTTTACTAATTATACTAATTATTTTTTATATATATACATATATTCTAAATTATCTCGATTTGTCTCTTTTAATATATATTTATTTAGATATACATTAAATAATAAAGAGATAAATAGGATTATGAATCTTGTTTATCTTAGGAAAGACGTGAGTATGTGAAGAATCCTATTTACCCGAGTAAATAGGATTCTTTACGTTCTCAAAGGAGTCGCAACCACATTTTAAGAACCACTACTTTATTTTAATCAATAGGTTTTTCAAAATATTGAACCTTTAATCAAATTTACATCAATTAACAAGTTCCAATGCATTCGAACGAATCTATTCTCTAGGGCAATACTTTCTGATGTATTTAAACACGAATTTAAAAGTAGGGATTTTAAATTAATTATAAATTCGAACATTCCATTACGAGCTACTTTACGATCTAGATTAATAATATTACAACTGATCGAAATGGTTTATAACAGAATTTCTCAACTAGTAGATCGCGAACGCTAAGACAGTCGAGTAGCGAATGTTTACAAGTGAAATTAAGCATCTAAAGAAGGTTGTCATCTAAAAAAGCTTGAGAAATAATAGTTTATGACAAACTGACAGGTAATTTAGATTATTTATGACAATTTTAAAGTCATTGTTTATTATTGTCGTTGCGAGAAATTCGTCCAAAAATTAACGTAATGATGACAATTAATAGAAAATGATTTTAATATAATTTTTAACAGTTTTATATAATATATATATATATAGCCTATATTATATATATATAAAAAAGTATATA